>NC_135804.1:147296552-147576773 GCF_964213995.1 Mustelus asterias
CTGTGAAAATCCCCTAGTTGTCACGCTGTTTGGGTACACTGAGGGAGAATTTAGGATGGCCAATGTACCTAGCCTACACGTCTTTCGGACAGTGGAAGGAACTGGAACAACTGGAGGAAACCCACCCAGACACGGGCAGAACGTTCTGACTCCGTACAGTGTCCCAAGCTGGGAATCGAACCCAGGTCCCTGGAGCTGTGAGGCAGCAGTGCTAACCACTGTGCCACCATGCCGCCCTAATAGGTTATTTAAAAAAAATATTTTTACTCCATTCTTAAACTTACAACGCCAATGTGCAGGGCAAGCCCTTAATCCATCTCCTTTTTTGCTCCAAAAACCAAATTCAAATTCAAATTGAATCCAATTCATGGTCCCCACAAGAAAGACAAACAAGATCCAAGCTGACAAGAAGAAGCCATCTTGGGCTCGATCTGACACTTGCTCTTAGCCAAAAGGATGAGAAGCGAAAAAGATTACAACCTGATAGAAGTCGCTATTGCGGGGATTCTTACAGTGACAATTAGCACTAGAAGTACCACGCTACTTCAGATAAGTAGAACCACAATTTGATAGAGAAATACTAGGCCCCAGGTCTTATTATCTTACTGGATGCAATATGTTGACCAAGCAGTTTGACCAACATGACCATTACCTCGCTCTAGTTTTTCGAGAATAAATCCAGAAAAACATCCCTTAGAAATTGAATGGGCAAGGCTGGCATGGTCGTTAGCACGGCTGCCTCACAGTGCCGGGGACCCAGGTTCAGTTCCAGCCTCGGGCCATTGTCTGTGTGGAGTTGAAGTAGAAAGGGTCGAGAACTTCAAGTTTGTAGGTGTCCAGATCACCAACAACCTGTCCTGGTCCCCCCATGCCGGCACTATAGTTAAGTAAGCCCACCAACACCTGTACTTTCTCAGAAGACTAAAGAAATTTGACATGTCAGCTACGACACTCACCAACGTTTACAAATGCATCATAGAAAGCATCCTTTCTGATTGTATCACAGCTTGGTATGGCTCCTGCTCTGCCCAAGACCGCAAGGAACTACAAAAGGTCGTGAATGTAGCCCAATCCATCACGCAAACCAGCCTCCCATCCATTGACTCTGTCTACACTTCCCACTGCCTCGGCAAAGCAGCCAGCATAATTAAGGACCCCATGCACCCCGGACATTCTCTCTTCCACCTTCTTCCATCGGGAAAAAGATGCAAAAATCTGAGGTCATGTGCCAACTGACTCAAGAACAGCTTCTTCCCTGCTGCTGTCAGACTTTTGAATGGACCAACTTTGCATTAAGTTGATCTTTCTCTACACCCTAGCTATGACTGTAACACTACATTCTGCACTCTTTCATTTCCTTCTCTATGAATGGTATGCTTTGTCTGTATAGCGCGCAAGAAACAATACTTTTCACTGTATGTTAATACATGTGACAATAATAAATCAAATCAAATCAAAACGTCTGCTTGAATTTCCTCCGAGTGCTCCGTTTTCCTCCCACAGTCGAAAGATGTGTGGGTTAGGTGGATTGATGTGGAGATGCCGGCGTTGGACTGTGGTAAGCTCAGTAAGAGTCTCACAACACCAGGTTAAAGTCCAACAGGTTTATTTGGTAGCTCAAGCCACTAGCTTTCAGAGCTCTCGCTGCTCCTTCGTCAGGTGAGTGGGATTTCAGTTCATAAACATAAGAACATAAGAAATAGGAGCAGGAGTAGGCCATCTAGACCCTCGAGCCTGCCCCGCCATTCAATAAGATCATGGCTGATCTGAAGTGGATCCGTTCCACTTACCCGCCTGATCCCTATAACCCCTAATTCCCTCACCGATCAGGAATCCATCTATCCGTGATTTAAACATATTCAACGAGGTAGCCTCCACCACTTCAGTGGGCAGAGAATTCCAGAGATTCACCACCCGCTGAGAGAAGAAGTTCCTCCTCAACTCTGTCCTAAACTGTCCCCCCTTTATTTTGAGGCATATAAAGACACAAATTCAATTTACAAGATAATGGTTGGAATGCGAGTCTTTAACTTGATGTCTGTGTCGATATGCGGAACATACAAATAAAGACTCGCATTCCAACCATTATCTTGTAAATTAAGTTTGTGTCTTTATATGCCCTGTTTGTGAACAGAACTCCCACTCACCTGATGAAGGAGCAGCACTCCGAAAGCTTGTGGCTTGTGCTACCAAATAAACCTGCTGGACTTTAACCTGGTGTTGTGAGACTTACTTAGGTGGATTGGTCATGCTAAATTGCCCCTTAGTGTCAGGGGGACTAGCAAGGTATTTACATGGGGTTACGGGATAGGGCCTGGGTGGAATTGTGGTCAATGCAGACTCGATGGACCAAATGGCCTCCTTCCGCACAGCAGGGATTCTATGGTTCTATGATGAACCTAATTACAATCGGAGGGACTTCTCACCTAATACGGGATAATGATCAGGGTTGGTCTATTATTGAGTGAATAACCACCCCCCACGTCATCTTTTAATTATACATCACCAAAAATTCATGATAAATATCTCCATACAATTTGAATGCTTATATTCGTTCGGGGAGAGTGTTGGTAGCAGTCACCTCCACATGAGGTCCATTTTGAAGCTCCAGAGTCTCATATTCTTGGGGATCAAGGTAATACTACTTTGATGTTTGTTGGATATCCGAGACCTTGCTTAAAGTCTGGCATTTGTATTAAGTAAAGGGTGAAGTTTGGGATTCTCTCATAGAAACAAGAATGATGGCCGGGATTCTCCCAAAACAAAACTAAGTGCCCAATGGGCAGGAAAGCGGGAGTATTTCCCGCCTGCTTTTTGGGCGTACTTACCAAAATGAATCTTTGACACTCTGAGCAATGCAGACTGCCTCAGCATTATTCACTCTGAGAAGTGGCTGGCGGTGCCAATTCCCGCCCGAGAGGCTGGCGGAATAGTGGTGAGTGGGCCACTCTGCATGCGCAGATTGATCTGTCAATGGCAAGGTGCCTAGTGGGTAGTGCCAGTTTGCCCCTTGGGCAGTGCCAGGGTGCCAGGCTGGCCCTGCCATGCTGACACTACACAGGCTGGCACTGCCCAAGGGGCACTCCCCTTGCCCCCAACCTCCCCGGTATGGAGGGCCTCAATGGCCTCTGTCCCCAATAGTGGGGTGAGGACACCTGTTCCCCGTTAGTGGGGAGCATTTGTAAACCCTGTTGGTGGGAACCACTCCCGGCAGGGGTTGGGGGGGAGACGCTAACGGACCTGGAGAATACCGTCCCGGGCCCGCTAATCATATGGAAATATCAATTTCAATGATCAACTCCTATTCCCTTTGGTGGGGGAATAATTTCTGAGGAGTTTCATCCAGATCCTTACAATATCCGGATAAATTACAATCTAGTTCCAATGCAATTGGATTTTAGACTCTCGGGAAGAATGAAAACTCTTGACTGTCTTCCTTTTGGTAGGGGGGTTAGTTGGACTCTGCAGACCCAAATGAATGCCCTGGAGTCTAGCTCCCTCTGGCTGAAGCTGAGGGAAATTCATCTGGAGATCCTGTTGACTTCAGGAGCAAGGTTATAATTATAAAAACCTCATAGGCCTTTTTGAGTCCTGCTTCCTCTATCAGCACTTCAATCTACACCCCACATCTGGATTGCCACAATACGGTTTTTATAATGCTTGTGAACCTTTCCAATGGGTTAACAGCTGATACTCTGCATCACTGTTTGATTTTGATTGTATTTATTATTGTCACATGTATTAACATACAGTGAAAAGTATTGTTTCTTGCGCGCTATACAGACAAAGCATACTGTTCACAGCGAAGGAAACGAGAGAGTGCAGAATGTAGTGTTACAGTCATAGCTAGGGTGTAGAGAAAGTTCAACTTAATGCGAGGGAGGTCCATTCAAAAATCTGACAGCAGCAGGGAAGAAGCTGTTCTTGAGTTGATTGGTACGTGACCTCAGACTTTTGTATCTTTTTCCCGAAGGAAGAAGGTGGAAGAGAGAATGTCCGGTGTGTGTGGGGTCCTTAATTATGCTGGCTGCTTTGCTGAAGCAGCGGGAAGTGTAGACAGAGTCAATGGATGAGAGGCTGGTTTGCGTGATGGATTGGGCTACATTCACGACCTTTTGTAGTTTCTTGTGGTCTTGGGCAGAGCAGGAGCCCATACCAAGCTGTGATACAACCAGAAAGAATGCTTCCTATGGTGCATCTGTAAAAGTTGGTGAGAGTCGTAGCTGACATGCCAAATTTCCTTCGTCTTCTGAGAAAGTAGAAACTATTGCAGATCTTTATGATTGGTTGCTTCGTTGTACATTAGTGGTAATCATCAGAGCTGCAACGTGCTGTGAATAAGCCCCGCCCACTCTGCATGGGCCCTTTAAGGGGTCACGGGCTCAAGGTGAGAGGGGCGAGGTACAACTCAGATATCAGAGGGACGTATTTTACACAGAGGGTGGTGGGGGCCTGGAATGCGCTGCGAAGTAGGGTGGTGGAGGCAGACACGCTGGCATCGTTTAAGACTTACCTGGATAGGCACATGAGCAGTCTGGGAATGGAGGGATACAAACGAATGGTCTAGTTGGACCAATGAGCGACACAGGCTTGGAGGGCCGGAGGGCCTGTTTCCTGTGCTGTATTGTTCTTTGTTCTTTGTATGGCGCGGTTGGTGCCAGTGTTAGGGAGGTCGGGAGCCCAAACTGCTTCCGGTCACTGTTGGTGCAGTCTGTGTGGCTGGCATTGCTGGTACAAACTGCACTTATTGCCCATCCCTTGAGAAGGTAGGTGGTGAGCTGCTTTCTTGAACTGCTGCAGTCCAGGTGGTGTAGACGCACCCACAGTGCTGTTAGGAAGGGAGCTCCAGGATTTTAATCCAGCGACAGTGAAAGATATCATTTAACGTCAGGATGGTGTGAGGCTCAGAAGGGAACTCGCAAATACTGGTGTTCCCTTGGGTCTGCTGCCCTCTGTTTGAGGTTGTGGATTGTCAGGAGTTTGGAAGGTGCTGACAAAGGAGCTGTGGCAAGTTGCTGCAGTGCATCTTGCGGACAGTTACACTTTAACTCAGGGATAAATAGTGATTAGGACATTGGGGGTTATTGCCAATGAACTGATCAATATTTATCTCTGAATTATTGGGAATAACCCCCCGGTCCTTCTCTAAAATAGTGCCATGGGATCCATTCCATTCTCCTGAAAGTGCAGGTGGGGGTCTTAGTTTAGTGTCTCATCTGAAAGATGGCACCTCTGACAACGCAGCACTGCCTCAGTACTGCACTGGTGTCAACCTTGACTTTTGTGCTCAACTCCTGAGTGGGACTTGAATCCAAATGTTTCTGACTCAGTGGTGCCAATACAGCAAACAAAACAAAGCGATAATAAAGCAAAATTGATAGAAAGCGGAAATGGTTACAGCAGAATAGTACAGGAGGTGGGAAACATGAAAAGTCTTGGAAAGAGAAGGCTCCTATGGCCATTGGGATTGTGGGGAAGGAGGATCGGGTAGATTCAATTTGTGGTAGTGTGGCTGCTTTAATGGGTGATCCTTGGTGGGTCACTTGACTGGACCAGAACCAATGGAGTGCAAGCGTGTGAACCTGGGCCAATCAGGGCAAGGCCAAGCATTCCTGGGACTGGAAGGCTTCAGCCAGAATTGGGATGTTGTCAGGAGTAGATTTGTATAGTTGTACTGTTAAACCCTTAGTAGTAAATAGAATCATAGAATTCCTAAAGTACAGAAGGAGGCCATTCAGCCCATCGCATTTGTACTAACTCTTTGACAGAGCACCTTACCCAGGCCTACCCCCCCTCTCGTAATCCCATCATTTACCCCATTAATCCCCCTAACATAGTTCTTCCCAGTTTTTTGCTTGCCACATTGAGTCACCTTGAGTTACTACACTGGCGACGAGGACGGACCAGATCAGTTGTTGAAAGCCTGCACTGCATAGTTAGTGAGAGGGAGAGTGATCACTTGAAGTTCAAAGATGTTATTCAGAAAAATTGAGCCAATCGACCCCAAAGTCAAGAGTTGGGGGCAGTATATTGAGAGACTGCATTATTTTTTCATGGCAAATTAAATAACAACCAAGGGGAAGCAGAAGGTGATACCACTCACAGTCTGTGGCCCACAGACTTACAATGTGGTGAGGAGTTTGACATCTCCCCCAAAGCTGCAGACAGAAAGTCCTTCAACCAGTTAGTAATTTAGTTAAGGCTCACTATAACCTCCCATCTTCTGTTATCATGCAAAAGTACAAATTCCACTCTGCTGTTAGGGAATTAGGAAAGGCAGTTTCCAGCTTTGTGGCCAGACTTTGATGGCTGGCTGAGCACTGCAAGTTCAGGCCTTTGTTGGGAGACATGTTGAGGGATCGTTTGGTTTGTGGGATCAACAACCTCATCCAAAAGCAACTTCTTGCTGAAACCAAGATTTCACTGGAAAAAGCAGTGGAGGTGGCCCAAGTGATCGAACAAGGAGTGTGTGAGTTGCAAGGTGAGTGTGAGTTGAAAGGAGTGTATGAGCTACAAGGAGTGTATGAGCTACAGGGAGTGTGTGAGTTGCAAGGGTTGTGAGTTGCAAGGGTTGTGAGTTGCAAGGAGTGTGTAAGCTGTGAGGTGTGTGTGAGTTGCCAGGAGTGTGTGCATTGCAAGATGTACCGAGTGAGGTGAACCAGTCGTGGCAGGTACCAGCTGTTGTTAGGAACAGCCCGAGTGAGGGCCCAGCAGAACCTGAGATATGTTTTCAGTGTGGGGGGAGACCATCCCCAAGAGACATGGCGGTACAAGAATTTTATCTACTTCAGATGTAAAAAGAAGAGCCAGCTGTAAGCTCGGTGTAGAGCGAAGCAAGCTGCATGGAACGCTCCAAAAGAAAAGAAGGAAATAATGAAAGTTGTCGGATTCAGCAAGCATTACCACCACCAGCGAACGTGCACCCGGGATCTCCATGGTCGTGTAGATTTTGTATGGATTTTGCTGGGCCTTTTTTAGGGTACATATTTCTAATCCTAATAGATGCCCATTCTAAATTGTTAGACTTCGGCTCATGAGATCCACCACCACTACATCTATTAATAAACGGAGACAGAACTTCACAGTCCATGGTCGTCCCAAAATGTTGGAATCAGACAACAGAACGGCATTTACGACTGACGAATTGACGCCACCACTGGGGTTACACCTGCAGAGCTGCTAATGGGTTGGCGTCTGCACACCTATTTCGATTTCATGTTTCCAGATTTGTTGGGGAGGGCGGAGTCCAGGCAAGCCAGTCAGTAAGAGTATCACCACACTTAGAAAGGGGGCAGATCGTTAAATGTTGACGACCATGTTTTGGCATGGTATTTTGGTGGCGGAACTGCCTGGGTGCCAGGGAGAGTTGTGGAGCCAGTCTCGTATGTGGTGGAGGCACAGGGCCCATCGAGTAAAAAGGCATGTCGACCATTTACACAGGAGAGTAGAGGCACTTCCAGGAGACAAGCAAGTGGGCCTTGTATCCAGTTCATATGTACCAGCCTCTGAACTAGAGATTTTGATGCCCACAGTGGGGGGGCAAAGGCAGCCTCTGGCTTCGGGTGCTGAGGCAGCAGAAGGGGCCGGCAAGGGCCTAGCCCAGAGGTGGTTAGCACATCCACTCCATCAGTGAACCCTGCGTCATCAGCAGCTGAAAAGTAGTGACAGAGTTGCGGTATTCTGCAAGGGTCTGGAAGTCATGATGTGGGGGATTCGCAATCTAATCAGTATTCTGTAACTTGATTTTGTGTCTCTGTGCACTGTTTGAGAGCACATTTCCACTCCATCTGACGAAGGAGCAGCGCTCCGAAAGCTTATGGTATTTGCTACCAAATAAACCCTGTTGGACTTTAACCTGGTGTTGTGAGACTTCTTACAGGGTCTGGAAGGACAGGCTGACATTATGTCTTTCCCTGGTGTCCGTCCTGTAATGCTGTTGTTTTTCTGCCTATGTGTTAACTGTTGTTCTTTTTGTATCATAGGTAGTCCAAGAAGTTGGGTGGGGGAGGGGGTGGAATGATCCTTTGGGGGCCACATGACCAGGCTGGAACCAATGAAGTGTGAGCATGTGAACTTGGTCCAGTTGGGAGCGAGGGTGCGCAAGTCCAGGTCTGGAAGGCTTCTGTTGGGGTTAGGACATTGTCCAGAGTAGACCCGTATAGTTGTGCTGATAAACTCTTAGTTGTACATAGTTCTTCTCAGTCGATTAAACTTTTAGTTTGTTACTTGCTACATTGCGTCACCTCGGGTTACTACACCATTCGACCCTTGGCTGCACTGAGTCAGTTAGCAGATATTATATTTGGATCAGTAGGATACCAGAATTGGCCTCATATAACTACATAACAGTCACCATCTGAAAATAATTTATCAGTAAAAGTGCTTTGAGACATTTTCAGAAATGTGAGAAGGTGTTGTATAAATTCAAATCACTTTCATTCCCTTTGTAAATATAATTTTTCCACCCCGACATTTGTGTCATGTTCCCACATAAACAATGACCAATGCAAACTGGAAATGTCGACAATACTGAGCAGACACGTGGACAGATCGTGAATGTAGCCCAATCCGTCACGCAAACCTGCCTCCCATCCAGTGACTCTGTCTACACTTCCCACTGCCTCGGCAAAGCAGCCAGCATAATTAAGGACCCCACGCACCCCGGACATTCTCTCCTCCACTTTCTTCCGTCAGGAAAAAGATACAAGAGTCTGAGGTCACGTACCAATCGACCCAAGAACAGCTTCTTCCCTGCTGCCGTCAGACTTTTGAACGGACCTACCTTGCATTAAGTTGATCTTTCCCTACACCCTAGCTATGACTTTAACACTACATTCTGCACTCTCTCGTTTCCTTCTCTATGAATGGTATGCTTTGTATAGCGTGCAAGAAACAATACTTTTCACTGCATGTTAATACATGTGACAATAATAAATCAAATTAAATCAAAATGTCAGAACTAGAACCCACCAGAGAAGAGGGGGAGGAGAGAGACGCTTTCCTTATTCCTTTGCTCTTGTCTGATTCATTCTCTTTTCCTTTTCTCCGAGATACAGTCCCAAGGATTTACCAGCCGGACTTCAAGATCATCCAGGGAGGCTACTGTTTGTACGTGAGCTGTGTTTTCCAGCAATTTTGTTCACGGCTATTAATTTGGAGAAAAACAAAGGGCTTCTCAATACTTGAAATTAAAATAGGAACTTAGAGGCTCAGACATATCTGGGATTGATTGTGCTTTCATAGTCATAGAGTCATAGAGATATACAACGTGGAAACAGGCCCTTCAGCCCAACTCGTCCAAGCCAACCACGCTTCCTAACCTGAACTAGTCCCATTTGTCTGTGTTTGGCCGGTATCCCTCTAAACCTTTCCTATCCATGTACCTGTCCAAATGTATTTTAAATGTTGTAATCGTACCCGCCTCTACCGCCTCCTCTGGCAGCTCATTCCAGATGCACACCACCTTCTGTGTGAAAAAGTTGCCCCTCGGGTCCCTTTTAAATCTTTCCCCTCTCACCTTAAACCTATGCCTTCTAGTTTTGGACTCCCCCTACTCTGGAGAAAAGACCTTTCTTGTAATACCTCGTGGAGAAAGAGACTAATCCCGGAGCGTTAAGTTACCCAGAAAGCCAACAACTAACCTTCTAATTGCTTTGCTTGTGCAGATATTCCTTGGATATTTTGGCAATGTCTATGACCAATAGAAGGTGTCAACTGTGACGCCCAGAAAAACACAATTTTTAAAATTCATTTGTGGGTCATGGGCGTCTCTGGCTGGCCAGCATTTATTGCCCATCCCTAGTTGCCCTTGGAGGGCAGTTGAGAGTCAACCACATTGCTGTGGCTCTGGGGTCACATGTAGGCCAGACCAGGTAAGGACGGCAGATTTCCTTCCCTAAAGGACATTAGTGAACCAGATGGGTTTTTCAACAATGGTTTCATGGTCATCAGTAGATTCTTAATTCCAGATATTTTTTATTGAATTCAAATTCCACCATCTGCCATGGTGGGATTTGAGCCTGGGTTCCCAGAAAGGGCAGCATGGTAGCACAGTGGTTAGCACTGCTGCTTCACAGCTCCAGGGACCTGGGTTCGATTCCCGGCTTGGGTCACTGTCTGTGTGGAGTTTGCACGTTCTCCTCGTGTCTGCGTGGGTTTCCTCCGGGTGCTCCGGTTTCCTCCCACAGTCCAAAGATGTGCGGGCTAGGTTGATTGGCCATGCTAAAATTGCCCTTAGTGTCCTGAGATGCGTAGGTTAGAGAGATTAGTGGGTAAATATGTAGGGATATGGGGGTAGGATATGGGTGGGATTGTGGTCGGTGCAGACTCGATGGGCCGAATGACCTCTTTCTGTGCTGTAGGATTTCTATGATTTCTATGAGCACATTAGCTGAGTTTCTGGATTAGTAGCTTAGCGATCACCTCCCCAAACAACATCTGCATGATTTCTATAGGTGCCTAAGAAAGGATATAGAGGTGGGGCAATGAAGGTCCAGGGATTGATTCCTGGGTTGAGAGCGTGAGGAGAGATTGATTAGAACGGGCCCATATTTTGAAGAATTTGAGACGATCTCACATAAACATGTACAATTCTTAGGTAGCTGACAGGGTAGATGTTGAGAGGCTGTTTCTCTCAAAGCTAGGAAATAGTTAGTCTGGAACTAAGACTCATATTCTCAGGATAACTAGGTTAGTCATTAAAGATTGATGTGAGGAAAATCTCTCCACTCAGACAGTTGTTGGAATTCTCCACCTCAGCCAACCCATGACTGCATATGGGGTAAATTACATTATTAAACAGCTTGTGGTATACATGTGTCTGTAATATAAACAAGGTATCGAAGTTGAAGGTTTTTTAAAGTTCACTTTTATGGGATGTGGGCTTGGCTGGCTGGGCCAGCATTTATTGCACATCCCTAATTGCCCTCCATTTCAGAGGACATTTAAGAGTCAACCACATTGCTTTGGGTTTGCAATCACATGTAGGCCAGACTGGGTAAGGCTGACAGTCCGAAAGATGTGCTGGTTAGGTGCATTGGCCGTGCTAAACTTTCCCTCATTGTACCCGAACAAGCACTGGAGTGTGGCGGCTAGGGGATTTTCACAGTAACTTCATAGTGTTAATGTAAGCCTGCTTGTGAATAATAAGACCATAAGACCATAAGACATAGGAGCGGAAGTAAGGCCATTCGGCCCATCGAGTCCACTCCACCATTCAATCATGGTTGATTTCAACTCCATTTACCCGCTCTCTCCCCATAGCCCTTAATTCCTCGAGAAATCAAGAATTTATCAATTTCTGTCTTGAAGACGCTCAACGTCTCGGCCTCCACAGCCCTCTGTGGCAATGAATTCCACAGACCCACCACTCTCTGGCTGAAGAAATTTCTCCTCATCTCTGTTCTAAAGTGACTCCCTTTTATTCTAAGGCTGTGCCCCCGCGTCCTAGTCTCCCCTGTTAATGGAAACAACTTCCCTACGTCCATCCTATCTAAGCCGTTCATTATCTTGTAAGTTTCTATCAGATCTCCCCTCGACCTCCTAAACTCCAATGAATATAATCCCACGATCCTCAGACGTTCATCGTATGTCAGGCCTAATAATAAATAAAATTAAAGATTTTCTTCCCTAAAGGACATTAGTGAACCAGATGGGTTTTTATGACAATTGACTGTGGTTGTATGGTCATCAGTAAATTCTTAATTTTCTCTTTATCAAATATAAAAATATGGAAAATGGAGAAAGAAAAGGCTGTTTAGATGATAGACAAGTATCATTCCATTAAATAATGGATCTTTTTGCTTTCCAACTAGCAGAGGAAGGCAATACGTCACACGGATGGATGAGTGACCAACCAATTACTGGAGCAGTGGGGGTGGCGGGGTGGGGGTATTATAATGTAACCAATGATAACATTGGAATCTGTTATAATGTAACCAATAGTAACATGCTGTGAGGGTCAGCTGACCCAATGTAACCAATGGCAAAATGATGTGGTGGTCAGCTGACTGAGTATAACTAGAAAGTAGATGGGGATTGTGGGGAGCTTGTGTGAATTAGGGTGTGGCCTGAGTGTTGTTGTAATGACGTTTCTTTATGAAACCTTTCTCTGATTTTCTTTGTGAAGTTAATTCTTTTATTGCTTGCACCTGAAGTATCCTTATTGCCGGATGACCAGTGGGGCGGAAGTGGTGCAAGTCATGTGATGAAATCTCCAGGAATACACTTAATTGCCATTGGCAACCTGAGATGAAATTCACAGCACACACACCAGGAGTTTGTCAGACACACACCAAATTGTTGCATTTTGATGTGTGGTACTACCTCCTCTAACCTTTTCTTTTCTCTACATATCACCATTTTAATTTACATTGCAGCATAATCCTTTTATATCATCCTGCCTGGTGTCAAACCCTTAAAGGACACTATGGGAGCTTTAATCCAAGAAAAGCTCTTGTGTCCGAGAGCGATATTCCCCAGCTGTTCAAGATGGGCAAAATACAACCTCCACACAAAGGAGGCACATTCTTCTCAACCATACGTAGAATCCTTACAGTGCAGAAGGAGGCCATTGGCTCATCGAGTCTGCACAGACCATACTCCCACCCAGGCCCTATCCCCATATCCTCATGTATTTACCCTCCTGATCCCCCTTAAACTAAGGGGCAATTTAACATGGTCAATCCACCTAACTCGCACACCTTTGAACTGTGGGAAGAAACCAGAGCATCCGAAGGAAACCCATGCAAACACAGGGAGAATGTGCAAACTCCACACAGACAGTGACCCAAGCCAGGAATTGAACCTGGATCCCTGGCGCTGTGAGGCAGCAGTGCTAATCACTGTACCACTGTGCTGCCCTTAAGGATAGTGAAGTGATACTATACATTATTCCTGTGGCTTCTCTTCATTAAACGCACCATAGATTTGACATATTCTAGAATGATGCTGGCTGGATCCTTTGATAAATCAAAAGACCCCTATTTGGATGCATATTGTGGTTTATTTAATGCTATTTGTTCTTCAACACATGAGACACTTGTCTTTCAGCCCACAGCTCCACCAAAGCTACAAAGCATTAACTCCCTTGAGAATGGGTAAATGTGCCATTATAATACAATGCAAAGGAAGCTCCAGTTTCAATCCCTGGTCTGTCTTGGTGCTAAAGAAAAATGCTGAAGATCTGAGATAAAGATCAGACAATGCTGGAAAAGATTCAGAAAGTCAGACATCATCTGTGGGGAGAGAGGCAGAGTTAACATTTCTGGCCAATGACCTTTCATCAGATCCCCTTTTCAAGGGGTGGCACGGTGGCACAGTGATTAGCACTGCTGCCTCACAGCACCAGAGACCCGGGTTCAATTCCGGCCTCAGGTCACTGTCTGTGTGGAGTTTGCATGTTCTCCCCGTGTCTACATGGGTTTCCTCTGGGTGCTCTGGTTTCCTTCCACAGTTCAAAGGTGTGCGGATTAGGTGGGTTGGCCATGCTAAATTGCCCCTTAGTGTCAGGGGGACTAGTAGGGTAAATAAGTGGGGTTATGGGGATAGGGCCTGGATGGGATTGTGGTCGGTGCAGATTTGATGGGCCGAATGGCCTCCTTCTGCACTGTAGGGACTCTATGATACTCTATAATGAACCGCATTGAGCTAATGAGAAAAAAATGGACAAAAGTCTTTGTATGAAAATGGGTGTTGGTAAATTTGGCTACAGCAAAATTGGATTGATTGGAAGTCATCCCGATTCCATTCTCACTCAGTGGTTTTGGGCTTGGATTTTAAGATCTAGTCTGGCAACGGGAATGAGTTTGCCAAAATCAATCTGGGCAGCAGAGTTAAAACAACAGAACCACAAGTTGCAGACAGGACACTCAACAGATTCCTGTGAACAGGAAGCTCGCTTTGACAGTGCTTGGATGTCTAATACGTTTCTTTCCAGTAATTTTTCCTCCCCTCAGTGTTATTCGTCTTTCAATGACTGATTCTGTGACAGACAGATGAAAGTGACTGGTGTGGCAGGAGTGTGTGCTGGAAAAGCCACGCCATTTCTCTTAGGCTTCCTGGCAACGGACCATGAGCCACAACTCAGGAAAAAGACGACTCAGTATATGAGAAAGGTCTGAAAAAAATTAACTGAAACCATATGCTGATTCAGAAGCCACAACAAAGTCTAGATGCACAGTAAGAGAATTGTGAATGTTCCCATAACGGCTCATTGCTATATCTGATGTTCTGTTTAGAACTGAGCTGAACGATTGAGGTTTTTTCCCATCCATTTTATTACTGGCATCAATTACTTGAATGTCCATCATCTGCTACACATAAGGTCTGAAGCGTAAGATCCTTTGCTACCAGACAAATCTTGTGACCCTCTTACCTAATCTGCTCCCAAACGAGAGCCACAAGATCAAATACTTTTTAAAGTTTTTTAAGTTTATTCATTAGTGTCACAAGTAGGCTTACATTAACACCGCAATTAAGTTACCGTGAAAATCCCCAACTTGCCACACTCCGGCACCTGTTCGGGTACACTGAGGGAATTTAAAGTAAAAGTAAAAGTTTATTCATTAGTCAGAAGGAAGACTTACATTAACACTGCAATGAAGTTACTGTGAAATTCCTCTCGTCGCCACACTCCGGCGCCTGTTTTAGGTCAAAGCACCCAACAAGCGTGTCTTTCAGACTGTGGGAGGAAACCGGAGCACTTGGTGGAAACCCACGCAGACACAGGGAGAACGTGCAGACTCTGCACAGACAGTGACCCAAGCCTGGGATTGAACCCGGATCCCTGGCTAACCACTGTGCCACCATAATTAAAAATACTTGCCTTTATATAGCCCCTTCCACAACTAACAGATGCCCCAAAACAATGAAGTACTTTCGAAGTGTGGTCACCTTTGAAATATATGAAACACAGCATGTGATTTTCCCACAGCAAACTCCAACAAATAGCAACGTGATAAGGGCCGGTCTGTGAAAATGTGGGAAGGACTGGCCAGGTAGGCAGAAAAGTGGCAAATGGAATTCAACCCAGAGAAGTGTGTATCTATATCTATATCTATATCTATAGATATAGCACTTGGGGAGGTCATACAAGGCAAAGGAATCTTCTTCTTCTTTGGCAGTCCCTCAGGGTCGAGGGTGACTTAACATAGAACATAGAACATAGAACAGTACAGCACAGAACAGGCCCTTCGGCCCACGATGTTGTGCCGACCTTCATCTGAAACCAAGATCAAGCTATCCCACTCCCTACCATCCTGGTGTGCTCCATGTGCCTATCCAATAACCGCTTAAATGTTCCTAAAGTGTCTGACTCCACTATCACTGCAGGCAGTCCATTCCACACCCCAACCACTCTCTGCGTGAAGAACCTACCTCTGATATCCTTCCTATATCTCCCACCATGAACCCTATAGTTATGCCCCCTCGTAATAGCTCCATCCACCCGAGGAAATAGTCTTTGAACGTTCACTCGATCTATCCCCTTCATCATTTTATAAACCTCTATTAAGTCTCCCCTCAATCTCCTCCGCTCCAGAGAGAACAGCCCCAGCTCCCTCAACCTTTCCTCATAAGACCGACACTCCAAACCAGGCAGCATCCTGGTAAATCTCCTCTGCACTCTTTCCAGCGCTTCCACATCCTTCTTATAGTGAGGTGACCAGAACTGCACGCAATATTCCAAATGCGGTCTCACCAAGGTCCTGTACAGTTGCAGCATAACCCCACGGCTCTTAAACTCCAACCCCCTGTTAATAAAAGCTAACACACTATATGCCTTCTTCACAGCTCTATCCACTTGAGTGGCAACCTTTAGAGATCTGTGGATATGGACCCCAAGATCTCTCTGTTCCTCCACAGTCTTCAGAACCCTACCTTTGACCCTGTAATCCACATTTAAATTAGTCCTACCAAAATGAATCACCTCACATTTATCAGGGTTAAACTCCATTTGCCATTTTTCAGCCCAGCTTTGCATCCTATCTATGTCTCTTTGCAGCCTACAACAGCCCTCCACCTCATCCACTACTCCACCAATCTTGGTGTCATCAGCAAATTTACTGATCCACCCTTCAGCCCCCTCCTCTAAGTCATTAATAAAAATCACAAAGAGCAGAGGACCAAGCACCGATCCCTGCGGCACTCCGCTAGCAACCTGCCTCCAGTCCGAAAATTTTCCATCCACCACCACCCTCTGTCTTCGATCAGACAGCCAGTTACCTATCCAATCGGCCAACTTTCCCTCTATCCCACACCTCCTTACTTTCATCATAAGCCGACCATGGGGGACCTTATCAAACGCCTTACTAAAATCCATGTATATGACATCAACCGCCCTACCTTCATCAACACACCTAGTTACCTCCTCAAAAAATTCTATCAAATTTGTGAGGCACGATTTGCCCTTCACAAATCCGTGCTGACTATCCCGGATTAATCCGCATCTTTCTAAATGGTCGTAAATCCCATCCCTAAGGACCTTTTCCATCAATTTACCAACCACCGAAGTCAGACTAACCGGTCTATAATTACCAGGGTCATTTCTATTCCCTTTCTTAAACAGAGGAACAACATTTGCCACTCTCCAGTCCTCTGGCACCATCCCCGTGGACAGCGAGGACCCAAAGATCAAAGCCAAAGGCTCTGCAATCTCATCCCTCGCCTCCCAAAGAATCCTAGGATACATTTCATCAGGCCCAGGGGACTTATCGACCTTCAGTTTATTCAAAACTGCCAATACATCCTCCCTCCGAACATCTATTTCCTCCAGCCTATTAGCCTGTAACACCTTCTCTTCCTGAAAAACATGGCCCCTCTCCTTGGTGAACACTGAAGAAAAGTATTCATTCATCACCTCGCCTATCTCTACTGATTCCATACACAAGTTCCCACCACTGTCCTTGACCGCCCCTAACCTCACCCTGGTCATTCTTTTATTCCTCACATAAGAGTAAAAAGCCTTGGGGTTTTCCTTGATCCGACCCGCCAAGGACTTCTCATGTCCCCTCCTAGCTCTCCTCAGCCCCTTTTTCAGCTCGTTCCTTGCTAACTTGTAACCCTCAGTCGAGCCATCTGAACCTTGCTTCCTCATCCCTACATAAGCTTCCCTCTTCCTTTTCACAAGACATTCCACCTCTTTTGTGAACCACGGTTCCCTCACTCGGCCATTTCCTCCCTGCCTGACAGGGACATACCTATCAAGGACACCCAGTATTTGTTCCTTGAAAAAGTTCCACTTTTCATCAGTGCCTTTCCCTGACAGTTTCTGTTCCCATCTTATGCCCCCTAATTCTTGCCTAATCGCATCATAATTACCTCTCCCCCAATTGTAAGCCTTGCCCTGCCGTCCGGCCCTATCCCTCTCCATTGCAATAACAAAAGACACCGAATTGTGGTCACTATCTCCAAAGTTCTCTTCCACAACCAAATCTAACACTTGGCCCGGTTCATTTCCCAGTACCAAATCCAATGTGGCCTCACCCCTTGTCGGCCTATCCACATATTGTGTCAGGAAACCCTCCTGCACACACTGCACAAAAAGTGCCCCATCCAAACTATTTGACCTACAAAGGTTCCAATCAATATTTGGAAAGTTAAAGTCCCCCATGACAACTACCCTGTGACCCCCACACGTATCCATAATCTGCTTAGCAATTTCTTCCTCCACATCTCTATTACTATTTGGGGGCCTATAGTAAACTCCTAGCAACGTGACCGCTCCTTTCCTGTTTCTAACTGCAGCCCATATTACCTCAGTGTGCATATCCCCCTCAAAGTGCTTTTCCGCAGCCGTTAAACTATCCTTGATTAACAATGCTACTCCTCCACCTCTTTTACCAGCTTCCCTACACTTACTGAAACATCTATACCCCGGAACGTCCAACAACCATTCCTGTCCTTGTTCTACCCACGTCTCCGTAATGGCCACAACATCGTAGTCCCAAGTAGCAATCCACGCCCCAAGTTCATCCACCTTGTTCCGGATGCTCCTTGCATTGAAGTAGACACACTTCAACCCATCTTCCTGTCTACTGGTACCCACCCTTGACCTTGATACCTTCCCCAATACCTCACCACCCTCAACACTGACTTCTGGACTACAACTCCTTTTCCCACTCCCCTGACAAATTAGTTTAAATCCCCCTGAAGAGCCGTAGCAAATTTCCCTCCCAGGATATTGGTGCCCCTCTGGTTCAGGTGCACCCCGTCCTGTTTGTAGAGGTCCCACCTTCCCCAGAACGTGTTCCAATTATCCACGTATCTGAAACCCTCCCTCCTGCACCATCCCTGCAACCACATGTTTAAGTGCACTCTCTCCCTGTTCCTCAACTCGCTATCACGTGGCACCGGTAGCGTACCAGAGATGACCACATGTTTTGTCTTTGCTCTCAGCTTCCAGCCGAGCTCCCGAAATTCCTGTTTTAAATCCCCGTCCCTTCTCTTACCTATGTCGTTGGTACCAATGTGTACCACGACTTGTGACTGTTTCCCCTCCCCCTTAAGAATCCGGAAAACACGGTCCGAGACGTCACGGACCCTGGCATCCGGTAGGCAACAAACCATCCTCGAGTCTCTTTTGCTGCCACAGAACCTCCTATCTATCCCTCTAACTAACGAGTCCCCAATAACTATTGCCCTCCCGCTCTCCTCCTTACCCTCCTGAGCCACAGGGACGGACTCAGTGCCGGAGATCCTCTCACTGCGGCTCACCACTGGTATGTCGTCCCCCTCAACCGTATCCAAAGTGGAATACTTATTGCTAAGGGGAACGACCACAGGGGATCCCTGCACCGACTGCTTCTTCCCAGCCCCTCTCACCGTCACCCATCTATTTTCATTCCGCGGAGTAACTGTATCCCTGAAGCTTCTGTCTATGGCCATCTCTGCATCCCTAATGATCCTAAGTTCCTCCAACTCCAGCTCCAGTTCCCTAACACGGTTTTGGAGGAGCTGCAGATGGATGCACTTCTCACAGGTATAATCAGCAGGGACACTGACGTCGTCCCTCACCTCGAACATAGTGCAAGAGGAACATTGCACTGCCTTCACACCCATCCCCTCTAGATACCTTGCCAGTACCAGGTAGAAACAGCAAAAAATGAATTAACTCACCCCTGCTCGCCCAAGCCCTGTGAGCCAAAGCCCTACAGCTTTCACTCTGCCTCCTGCTCACTCTGCTGCCCGCTAACGACGCTGCCCGCTCAAAAGTGCGGCCTACTTTTAAACCCTCCAAAAACCTTCCCAGACTCCTGCTGGGCCCACTTCCTGTTTTTAAAAAAACCTCCGATTTTTTACACAAATTTAACTTAAAATAAATAAATAAATGTAGTGAACAAACCAACTGCCTTCTCCTCAGCCTGGTCCTGTGGAACAATGAGGAGTTGCTTCCACTCCGGGGAGGAGGGTTCTGCAGTGGCTAAATAGTCCGATCCTGGAGCTGTAGACTCTGCCCCGGATTTGGGAGGGTGTGTTTGAGGAGATGGGTGGGTGGGTGCTCTGGATTCTGAGCTGTCTTTCCGCTTGGCCTCCACGTGCTCAACCCAGTGATGCTGAAGGTGATTGGCACCTTCATGGATTCCTCTTCTCCAGCTTGTGCATTCTAAGGCAGCAATTCCCACGTGCTGATGGGGATGTTGCATTTACTTAGGGAGGTTTGCAGAGTGCCCTTGTAGCATTTCCTCTGCCCTGGTAGTGAGTGCTTGCCAGTGCCGAGTTTGGAGTAGAGCTCTTGTTTTGGGAGTCTTGTGTTGGGCATACGGACAAGGTGGCCTACCCATCGCAGTTGGTCGAGCGTGACCAGTACTTCAATGCTGGGGATATCGACCTGGGAGAGGACGCTCATGTTGCTATGCCTATCCTACCAGTGGATTTGCAGGATTTTGTGAAGGCAATGTTGGTGATATCTCTCCAGGGATTTGAAGTATCTGCTGTACATTGTCCATGTTTCTGATGCATATGGGAGGGCAGCGACTGTGGCTGCTCTGTGGACCATAAACTTGTGCTGAATTTGAGATCTTGGGCTTTGAACATTCTGTTCCTCAGGCGTCCGAACACTACACTGGTGCATTGGAGTGGATGCTGGCTATTATCGTCAATGCCTGCGTACTCTGATTCCCATGGTGGCAGGACAGTGAAGTTCCAGCCTACATTCTGCACCCTCTCCTTTCCTCCTCCCCTATGTACTCTATGAATGGTGTGTTTTGTTTGTATAGTGCACAAGAAACAATACTTTTCCCTTTATCACAGAATCACAGAATACTACAATGCAGAAGAAGTCCTTCGGCCCATCGAGTCTGCACCGATGCATGAAAGGCCCTGACCTGCCCACCTAACCCCACTTGCCAGCACTTGGCCCATAGCCCTGAATGTTATGATGTGCCAAGTACTCATCCAGGTACTTTTTAAAGGATGTGAGACATCCCGCCTCCTCCACCCTCCCAGGCAGCGCATTCCAGACCGTCACCACCCTCTGGGTAAAATAAGTTTTTCCTCAAATCCCCCCAAACCTCCCACCCTTCACTTTTAACTTGTGAAGTGACCCTTCAACCAAGAGGGACAGCTGCTCCCTATCTAACCTGTCCGTGCCCCTCATAATCTTGAACACCTCAATCGGTTGCTCCAGAGAAAACAACCCAAGCCCATCCATCCTCTTTTATAACTTAAATGTTCCATCCTAGGCAACATCCTGGTGAATCTCCTCTGCACGACTTCCAGTGCGTTCACATCCTTCCTATAATGTGGTGACCAGAACTGCACACAGTGCTCCAGCTGTGGCCTCACCAAAGTTCTATACAACTCCATCATGACCTCTCTGCTTTTGTAATCTATACCCCGATTGATAAAGGTGAGTGTGCAATGTGCCTTTTCCAGCACCCTATTAATTCCTTTCTGTCTGCCTTTATCCCAGTACACGTGAAAATAATAAATCAATCAATCAATTCAATTAATTCATTTGAGATGTAAACCTGAGGCCCTCTCAGGTGAACATAAAATATTCCATAGCATTCTTTTGCATTGGTTCGTTGGGCTAGGGCAGGGGTCTCCAAAGTACGGCCCGCGGGCCACATCTGGCCCGCAGCGGGCTGCTTCCGGATCGGAGTTTGGAGACCGCTGGTCTAGGGGTATGATTCTCGCTGAGGGTGCAAGAGGTCCTAGGTTCAAATCCCGGATGAGCCCTGTTATTTGCAATGGGATCGTGATCAATTGGGCCAGTGGGCTAATGAATGGCAGATGGAGTTTAATTTAGATAAATGCAAGGTGATGTATTTTGGTAGATTGAACCAGGGCAGGACTTACTCAGTTAATGGTAGGGTGTTGGGGAGAGTTACAGAACAAAGAGATCTGGGAATACATGTTCATAGCTCCTTGAAAGTGGAGTCACAGGTGGACAGAGTGGTGAAGAAGGCATTCAGCATGCTTGATTTCCTTGGTCAGAACATTGAATACAGGAGTTGGGATGTCTTGTTGAAGTTGTACAAGACATTGGTAAGGCCACACTTGGAGTACTGTCCTGGAGTTCTGGTCACTCTATTATAGAAAGGATATCATTAAACTAGAAAGAGTGCAGAAAAGATTTACTAGGATGCTACCGGGACTTGATGGATTGAGTTATAAGGAGAGGCTGGATAGACTGGGACTTTTTTCTCTGGAGCGTAGAAGGCTGAGGGGTGATCTTATAGAGGTCTATAAAATAATGAGGGGCATAGATCAGCTAGATAGTCAATATCTTTTCCCAAAGGTAGGGGAGTCTAAAACTAGAGGGCATAGGTTTAAGGTGAGAGGGCAGAGATATAAAAGTGTCCAGAGGGGCAATTTTTTCACAGAGAGGGTGGTGAGTGTCTGGAACAAGCTGCCAGAGATAGTAGTAGAGGCGGGTACAATTTTGTCTTTTAAAAAGCATTTAGACAGTTACATGGGTAAGATGGATATAGAGAGATATGGGGCAAATGTGGGCAATTGGGATTAGCTTAGGGGTTTAAAAAAAAGGGCAGCATGGACAAGTTGGGCCGAAGGGCCTGTTTCCATGCTGTAAACCTCTATGACTCTATGACTCTTTCAAAGAAGTGATGTGGAGATGCCGGCGTTGGACTGGGGTAAACACAGTAAGGAGTCTAACAACACCAGGTTAAAGTCCAACAGGTATATTTGGTAGCAAACGCCACTAGCTTTCGGAGCGCTGTTCCTTCGTCTGATCTCCTACTCACCCGACGAAGGAGCAGCGCTCCGAAAGCTAGTGGCGTTTGCTACAAAATATACCTGTTGGACTTTAACCTGGTGTTGTTAGACTCCTTACTGTCTTTCAAAGAAGTACAGGGCAGTTATCGTCATGTTCTGGCCAACATTTAGCTCACAATCAACAAAGTGGCCTGGTCACTATCGCATTGCTGCTTGTGGGAGCTTGGTGTATGCACATTAGACCATTACACATAAGAGCAGAAGTAGGCCATTCGACCCATCAAGTCTTGGCTGCTCCATCACAACAGTCAATACAAAAGCTCTTTATTGGCTGTGTAGCGCTTTTAGATGAACAGTGGTTGTGAAATGTGCTATAAATACAAGACTTTCTTTTCTAAATGTTGAGAAATGAGAAGCTTTGAGGAAGCAGAGGGATTTGGATGTCATGACACACAAGTCATCAAAAGTTACAGTTTTACATGGTGGTCACAGCCATGGAAAGGTGTTAGTCTTATTCCTAAAAAGGATGAATGGAAAGTGGAGGAAGTAATGCTTCAGGTCTTCTGGGCACATTACCTCAGGACTGATATATCTTTTCTTAGAGGGAGAACAGCATATCTGTACTCGGCTTAAAGAATTACATTCGGAGAACTTTAACATTATAACAGAAAATGCTGGGAACATGCCCAGCAGCACCTAGGGAGAGAGAAACAGAGTTAACATTTCAGGTCTGTGACATTGCAGCAGAACTAATTGAAGTGATTGAAATGATAAAAGGATTTGAGAGGATAGGTACAGTGAAAGTATGGCACCTGGTGGGAGAATCCAGAAGGAGAAAATGCAATCTTAAAATTAGAGCTAGGTCATATTCAGGAGTGTAGTGAGGACGTGAAAACTGTAACAGAAATGTTGAACAATCAATTGAAGTTTTCAAGATTGAAGTTTTACAGATTTTTATTCAACAGGGTGTCAAGGGAAATGGAACAGGGTCAGCAGGCGCTGATCTCCGTTCTGACAGCTCAGCGCATGCGCAGTGGCCCACTCAGCACTATGTTGCTGGCCCCTTGGACGGGTTCAGGCCCCCCCCCCCCCCCCCCCCCCCCCCGCTCCCCCCCTCCCACTTACTGGCGTGAATCTCTCTGCGGCACTCTTTGATGCACAGAGTGCTGGAGATTCATTCAACTAAGTACGCCCAAAAATGGACAGGGAAACTCCCATTTTAGAAACATAGAAGACAGGAGCAGGAGGAGGCCATTTGGGCCCTTCGAGGCTGCTCCGCCATTCATTACCATCATGGCTGATCGTCCAACTCAATAGCCTAATCCTGCTTTCTCCCCATAACCTTTGATCCCATTCACCCCAAGTGCTATATCCAGCCACCTCTTGAATACATTCAATGTTTTGGCATCAACTACTTCCTGTGGTAATGAATTCCACAGGCTCACCACTCTTTGGGTGAAGAAATGTCTCCTCATCTCCATCCTGAATCGTCTACGCTGAATCCTCAGACTGTGACCCTGGTTCTGGACTCCCCCCCACCATTGGGAACATCCTCCCTGCATCTACCCTGTCTACTAGACCTGTTAGAATTTTATAAGTCTCTATGAGATCCCCCCTCATTCGTCTGAACTCCAGTGAAAACAATCCTAACCCAGTCAATCTCTCCTCATACATCAGTCCCGCCATCCCCGGAATCAGCCTGGTAAACCTTCACTGCACTTCCTCGAGAGCAAGAACATCCTTCCTCCGAAAAAGAGACCAAAACTGCACACAATACTCTAGGTGTGGCCGCGCCACAGCCCTGTATAATTGCAACAACACATCCCTGCTCCTGTACTCGAAACCTCTCGCAATATTCCTGCCCGTCAGGCACTTTGGTTTTTTTGGGGAGAATCCTGGCCTTTGTTTAAGAAAGGTTCTACTTGCCCCACTGTGAACATTTCAATATTTCACTGGCATTGGTTCAAACCAACAATTTTTGGAAAGGTTTTAAAACTTTCCCAAAGACTCATTGGGAGGGATGAGCAGGAGCTTAGTCTGTACGGAGTTAGCTGATCTCAGCTGGAGTAAGATTGCTACAATTGCCTTCTGCCCTCCTGCGTGATCGAAGGGAGAATCCACATGATTGCGATAACAGTGGCCCCTGCTGGACACTTTGTGACTATACAAGTCAGATGTGGCCACAATTGTATTTAGCTACAATTCTCCTCCACCCACTGTGTGTGTGGGCTGGTGCATGCCTTTTAGACCATAAGACCATAAGACATAGGAGCAGAATTAGGCCACTCAGCCCATCGAGTCTGCTCCGCCATTCAATCATGGCTGATATTTTTCTCATCCTCATTCTCCTGCCTTTTCCCCACAGCCCCTGATCCCATTAATCAAGAACCTATCTATCTCTGTCTTAAAGACACACAATGACCTGGCCTCCACAGCCTTCTGCGGCAAAGAGCTCCACAGATTCACCACTCTCTGGCGGAAGAAATTCCTCCTCATCTCTGTTTTAAAGGATCGTCCCTTTAGCCTGAGGTTGTGCCCGCTGGTTCTAGTTTTTCCTACTGGTGGAAACATCCTCTCCACATCCACTCTATCCAGGCCTCGCAGTATTCTGTAAGTTTCAATAAGACCCCCCCTAATCCTTCTAAACTCCAACAGACCCAGAGTCTTTAATCATTCCTCAGAACGGTTAGTGCCATGTTAGCGCCTTGTTCGTGCCATGCCATGGTGGATTGTGTGTGATATTTAGCATAGCCAGGTAATATTTGTGGCATTAACTGTGGACTCATGCTGTATTGCGTGTGTATTATGTTTAGTGCTAATGCATCAACTTTTGAAATGGATGTCATAGAATCATAGAATCCTTACTGTGCAGAAGGAGGCCATTCGGCCCATCAAGTCTGCACCGACAACAATCCCACCCAGACCCTACCCCCATAACCCCATGCATTTACCCTAGCTAGTTCCCCTGAACTAAGGGGCAATTTAGCATGGCCAATCCACCTAACCCGCACATCTTTGGACTGTGGGAGGAAACTGGAGCACCCGGAGGAAATCCACGCAGACACGGGGAGAATAGAACATAGAACATAGAACATAGAACATTACAGCACAGAACAGGCCCTTCGGCCCACGATGTTGTGCCGACCTTCATCTGAAACCAAGATCAAGCTATCCCACTCCCTACCATCCTGGTGTGCTCCATGTGCCTATCCAATAACCGCTTAAATGTTCCTAAAGTGTCTGACTCCACTATCACTGCAGGCAGTCCATTCCACACCCCAACCACTCTCTGCGTAAAGAACCTACCTCTGATATCCTTCCTATATCTCCCACCATGAACCCTATAGTTATGCCCCCTTGTAATAGCTCCATCCACCCGAGGAAATAGTCTTTGAACGAATGTGCAAACTCCGCACAGACAGGCAAGCCAGGATCGAACCTGGGTCCCTGGAGCTGTGAGGCAGCAGTGCTAACCACTGTGCCAGCATGCCGACCAGATATAGAATCATAGAATTCCGACAGTGCAGAAGCATAGAAGCATAGAACATTACAACACAGAAACAGGCCTTTTGGCCCTTCTTGGCTGTGCCGAACCATTTTCTGCCTAGTCCCACTGACCTGCACCTGGACCATATCCCTCCACACCCCTCTCATCCATGTACCTGTCCAAGTTTTTCTTAAATGTTAAAAGTGAGCCCGCATTTACCACTTCCTCTGGCAGCTCATTCCACACTCCCACCACTCTCTGCGTGAAGAAGCCCCCCCTAATATTCCCTTTAAACTTTTCCCCCTTAACCCATGTCCTCTAGTTTTTTTCTCCCCTAGCCTCAGTGGAAAAAGCCTGCTTGCATTCACAAGTTTATTCCAAAAAGTTTATTCCAAGAAAAAGTCACAGATATACGGCAGCGCCACACCATTGAGATAAAATGCAAACTGGTTATTCAAATCACTGCAATAAAAAGCTATCCGAGGAACTGGACTCACAGGAAGGTTAGGTTGTATTTTACAGGCATCAGAGAACAGCGTATGGATTTGGTCATCATTCCCGGCATGATCTTGGCGTGTTGGTGCCATTTTATTTAGACCTTACAGCACTTGTGCACAGTAACCAACTTGAAACAAGAGTTAACATTTGAGGGATGGATGATAATCCTGCCCATATCATCAGAAATCAAGGCGGGAAGGAGTTAAAAATCCACTAGATGACTTGCCAGCCTGTGTCCTGTCCAAATTCTGCCATTTTCAATTTGGGCGGTCACTCAGTTACATTATTGAGCCATGACTGCAATTTTACCCCCCCCAGGGACCAAAGCCTTTGGACGATAGCCCTAAGGAGGCCATTTGTCACATTGAGCCTGCACTGACAACAATCCCACGCAGGCCCTCTCCCCATGTATTTATCCTGCTAATTCGCTATCACTAAGGGGCAATTTAGGATAGCTAATCAACCTAACCTGCACAAAGTTTGCAATATTTTTAAAGTTTATTTATTAGTGTCACAAATAGGCTTACATTAACACTGCAATGAAGTTACTGTTAAATTCCCTTAGTCGCCACACTCCGGCGCCTGTTCGGGTACACTGAGGGAGAATTTAGCATGGCCAATGCAGCTAACCAGCATGTCTTGTGGACAGTGGGAGGAAACCAGAGCACCCAGAGGAAACCTGCGCAGACACGGGGAGAACGTGCAGACTCCGCGCAGGCAGCGACCCAAGCTGGGAATCGAACCCAACCATTGTGCCACTCTGCAGCCCCAGCGACAGTGTTCACCGCAGACCGCAAAGGAAATATAAACTTTCCTCGTGCAATGGTGGGGGTGTGAATTTCACCTGCGAAGAGGGAGGATTCCCCCATGGCGTGGGCCTGCAACATTCTCTGATATAGGCCAAAAAGGGCAGATCACACGGGCCAGTGAATGGAAGCCATGATCATAATGAATGGTGGAGCAGGCTCGTAGGGCCAAATGGCCATACCCCTGCTCCTATTATCAATGTTTCTATGTTTAAGATTCCACCGGCGGAAATGCCTGGAAAAGCCTGCCAGCTGTGGGAAAAATACCGTGTTGTTAATGGGTAGTCAGCCCAAATTCCCGCTAGTGCCATTCCTTCCCTGCTCGTTTTGATGTCGGGGAATCCAAAAGCAAAGCTTCGGATGTCGAATGGCAAACCGCAACTTCCAGATTTGCACACTTCTGAAACAGCTTGATCCCTTAGTGATGCAGTGACAGTCTTGAAAATATTAGATGTTCCCCTCACGACCCGCCAACCCTTCCATTCCAATTCAGAATATTTGAAAAGGGAAGGCTGTGAAAGTTCAGCTTTTTTGTTGTTGTAAACAGATGTTTAAAAAAAAGGGGGGGGATGTTGATCAAAGTAAACCAATCACAACAGCAGTGAACTACAATAAGAATAACAGTCAAAGCAAATGTTTTGCTGCTGATACACAAGACTGAAGTGGAACAGAACAAATTGACCTTTTTCTAGGTACTTAATGTTTTTTGGAACTTGCATGTTCATTAACTGCCAAAAAATATTTTTCTTTCAAATCCTGACAACATTGCCATGAATTGCACTAACCCCAGGCCTATATTTCACTAACAGATAGGTGGTGCTGTGGACCGAGTTTCTGACCCATCTTGCACCTCCAATGCCATCTTAGATAGAAAAATCCTTCATCAATTAATCGTGGCAACATTTCAGTTTATTAGTGGACTATAACTGTGTGGTGAACCATCGTTGGTTCCCACTGGATAGTACTGAGCCAGGGGCTGGCCAGTACTACAAGGATGTACATATGTTACTGTTGGGTTGTGCTACTTGTTGCTGTTGGGGTTAGGGTGGGGTTGTTACACCTTTGTACTGTAGTGTTGTGGCACATCCCAGTCGGGCTCCGCCTCCTGGGAGAGGTATAAGAGTCCCTGCTCTGGCCGGGACCCCTTCAGTCTGGGATAGTGTATATAATTACTGGCTGCTTCATTACAGTAAATAAAAGCCTTTCATTTACCGAGCTTCAGGCCTCGTGTTTGAGAAGCGCATCAATTTTATTTACTGTCGTTAAACTCTCGTCGAAGAAGAAAAAAAAAAGAGAAAGAGTATGGAGCAAATTCTGAAGCCGGAACGCCTTACTCTAGATCCACGTGCGGTGGGCGCTTCTAACACCTTCGACCACTGGCTGAAGTGTTTTGAAGACTACCTGGCAGCCTCCGCAGCGGTCACCACAGATGATGACAGACTCCGGGTCCTGCATGCGAGGGTAAGCGACACTGTCTACCTCGCGATCCGTGCGGCCACCGATTATACTAAGGCCCTCGAGCTTCTGAAGAAGCGTTATATCAAACCGCCCAACGAAATACACGCTCGTTACCTCCTAGCCACTCGACGACGGCAGTCTGGTGAAACGATGGAGGACTATGCGAACGAGCTCCTACAGCTAGCCAGGGGCTGTAGCTGCAAAGCTGTGTCGGCTGAGCAGAACATGAACGACCTCGCCCGAGATGCGTTTGTGGCGGGGGTCGGATCGTCGTACATTCGACTTAAACTGTTGGAGAAGGGTAACCTTAATCTTACCCAGGCCATCGAGCTAGCAGAGATGCTCGAGACGGCCTCCAAAAGCATAGTATTATATCCGGAGGACCATGTGGAGACAACGTGGCAGGAGCAGTCGCTAATCCCTCCTCGTCCCTTGGGTTCGAAATGCTGCGTAATGGCGTGCTCACACTCGGGCCAGATGACGGCAGCAGCCCCGGGCGGCCCGCGGTGCTATTTCTGTGGGGGAGCGAAGCATACTCGGCAACGGTGTCCCGCTAAAGCTGTGTTGTGCACCGCATGCGGTAAAAAAGGGCACTATTCGAAAGTGTGCCGATCTAAACCCAGGAACGGCAGTGCGGCCTGCGATTCTTCAGAGCTCGGGTCTTCGTCATCGAAGTCATCGCGGGGTTCGTCCACGTGCGAGGCCAGGACGACGCCATTACGGTCGACGGAGTCGGAGGAGTGTGACCACCAGGGGTCGCTGAGTTTGGCGCCCTCACCCACATGCGACTCATGGGAGCGGCCATGTTGGTCGACACTGACCACGAACGACCAGCAGGGGTCCTCCTCATAGATTTCAGCTGCCTGCAGTGGTGCTCATGAACCAACGGTGGCGTCGATCATCCTGGACCAGGCCAAGCCTCATAGACTTGACAAATCTATGATGAATATCCAGGTAAATGACCACGTGATTTATTGTCTGTTTGACAGCGGGAGCACTGAGAGCTTTATCCACCCAGACACTGTGAAGCGATGTGGACTCCAGATTCAACCTGCCAAACAGACAATCTCTATGGCATCAAGGTCGCGGTCTGTTGCCGTGCTAGGGAGTTGCGTGGTAACTTTGAAGGTGCAAGGCACAGTTTACGAGCGTTTCAAGCTCCTCGTGTTGCCGTATCTTTGCGCGCCAATACTTCTCGGACTAAACTTCATGGTCCACTTGAGGAGTGTAATCCTACAGTACGGTGGGCCACTCCCTTCACTGGCAGTGGGAAAACAGCAGCAGCCTCCAAATTGCCCAACGCGCCCCGCCTGCAGCCTCTCGACGCTGAAGATCACCACACCCTCCTTGTTCCAGAATCTTGTGCCAGGCTGCAAGCCCATTGCAACTAAAAGTAGGCGTTACAGCGCTGAGGATCGGATCTTCATTAGATCTGAGGTTCAGCGGCTCCTCAAAGAAAGGATCATACAACCCAGCGCTAGTCCATGGAGAGCGCAGGTCGTGGTGGTCAAGAGCAGGAACAAACCCCGGATGGTCATTGACTACAGTCAGACCATTAACCGATATACGCAGTTGGATGCGTATCCTCTCCCGCGCATATCTGATATGGTCAATCAGATTGCGCAGTACCGGGTGTTCTCCACCATAGACCTCAAGTCTGCCTACCACCAACTCCCCATTCGCCCAGAGGACCGACAATACACGGCTTTTGAGGCGGATGGTCGCTTGTATCACTTTCCCAGGGTTCCCTTTGGTGTCACCAATGGGGTCTCGGTCTTCCAGCGTGCTATGGACCGAATGGTGGACCAGAACGGGCTGCGGGCTACCTTCCCGTACCTGGATAATGTCACCATCTGCGGCCATGACCAGCAGGACCATGACACGAATCTCCTGAACTTCCTACGCACTGCATCTCGCCTGAACTTGACCTACAACAGGGAGAAGTGTGTGTTTCATACGCGCCGTTTAGCTATCCTAGGATACGTGGTGGAAAACGGGGTCATTGGCCCTGATCCAGACCGTATGCGCCCCCTTTCTGAACTTCCCTTGCCTGCTAGTGCAAAAGCACTGAGAAGATGCCTAGGCTTCTTCTCTTATTATGCGCAGTGGGTTCCCAACTACGCGGACAAAGCCCGTCCGCTCATTAAGTCCACGACTTTTCCCCTAACGCCAGAGGCCCGATTGGCCTTCGATAAATTGAAAGCCGACATCGCGAAAGCTACGATGCACGCTGTAGACGAGTCCATCCCCTTTCAGGTGGAGAGCGATGCATCTGATTTCGCCCTGGCCGACACACTTAACCAGGCGGGCAGGCCCGTCGCATTTTTTTCCCGCACCCTCCAAGGCCCCGAAATTCGGCATTCAGCGGTGGAAAAGGAGGCCCAGGCCATTGTGGAGGCCGTCAGGCACTGGCGCCATGACTTGGCGGGAAAACGGTTCACCCTGATCACGGACCAGCAGTCCGTGGCGTTCATGTTTAACAACACGCAGAGGGGCAAGATCAAGAATGACAAGATCTTGCGGTGGAGAATTGAACTCTCCACCTACAACTACGACATCATGTACCGTCCAGGGAAACTCAATGAGCCCTCGGATGCCCTCTCGCGTGGAACATGCGCTAGTATACAGGAGGACCGTTTGCAGGCCCTCCATAATGACCTATGCCATCCTGGGGTCACTCGGCTCTACCACTTTATAAAAGCCCGCAACCTGCCTTACTCGGTGGAGGACGTCAGGTCAGTAACAAGGAGCTGTCGGGTTTGCGCGGAATGCAAACTGCACTTTTACCGACCTGACCGGGCACATTTAGTCAAGGCCACTCGTCCCTTCGAGAGACTGAGTGTCGATTTTAAGGGCCCCCTTCCCTCAACAGATCGGAATGTGTACTTCCTCAATATCATTGACGAGTACTCTCGGTTCCCTTTTGTTGTTCCCTGCTCTGATACATCCGCTGCCACGGTTATCAAGGCATTCCGTGATCTCTTTACCCTGTTCGGGTACCCCGGCTACATCCATAGCGACAGGGGCTCGTCATTCATGAGCGATGACTTGAGGCAATTCCTGCTCTCATACGGGATTGCCTCTAGTAGGACCACGAGCTACAACCCTAGGGGTAACGGACAGGTGGAACGTGAGAATGCTACAGTCTGGAAGGCTGTCTTACTGGCGTTGAAGTCAAAAGGTCTTCCAGTCTCCCGTTGGCAAAAGGTGCTCCCTGATGCGCTCCATTCTATTTGCACCCTCCTGTGTACGGCAACCAATGCTATTCCCCACGAGAGGATGTTCTCATTCCCTCAGAAGTCTTCCTCGGGGACCTCATTACCGTCTTGGTTGACGTACTCAGGACCCGTCCTCCTGCGGCGACATGTAAGGGCCCGCAAGTCCGACCCGTTGGTCGAACAGGTCCATCTCCTCCACGCCAACCCTCAGTATACCTATGTGGCATACCCTGACGGGCGAGAGGATACGGTCTCGATCCGAGACCTGGCGCCAGCAGGGGACGTAGCAACCCCTGTCGCTCCCATACCCCCTGTTACAAACCCTTTATCTCTTGTTTCTTCCCCGGACACGGCGCGGGCAGCATCGGGACCATTGCTTAACCATTTTACTCCCATGTACAGCTTGCCTGAGCCCAGAAGATGGTCGCCACTGCAAGGCGTGTCAGGATCCCATGGACTACCGTCACCTCAGGGTCAACCGGCCTGTGAGTCCGTGGAAGACCAGCTGGACGCCGCCTTGGGGAGAACGCCACCGCAAGTGCCTACTCCGGTGTCACCGCCGGTATTGAGGAGGTCACAACGACGGTGCGGTCCCCCTGACCGTCTGAATTTATAGACTGCTGACACTTTATTCTGTTTTTTGTACCCCGCCGGCCTTTGTTCTCAAAGGAGGGGTGAATGTGGTGAACCATCGTTGGTTCCCACTGGATAGTACTGAGCCAGGGGCTGGCCAGTACTACAAGGATGTACATATGTTACTGTTGGGTTGTGCTATTGTTGCTGTTGGGGTTAGGGTGGGGTTGTTACACCTTTGTACTGTCGTGTTGTGGCACATCCCAGTCGGGCTCCGCCTCCTGGGAGAGGTATAAGAGTCCCTGCTCTGGCCGGGTCCCCTTCAGTCTGGGATAGTGTATATAATTACTGGCTGCTTCATTACAGTAAATAAAAGCCTTTCATTTACCGAGCTTCAGGCCTCGTGTTTGAGTAGCGCATCAAACTGGGAATGAATAAGGGTTAAACATAGTTTGTCTATTTTCACCATGTTCTCATCAAGCACTATCACACACTGCTATCATCTGACAAAATGGGCTGCACAGTGATTAGCACTGCTGCCTCACAGCATCAGGGACCTGGGTTTGATTCCCACCTTCGGTCACTGTCTGTGCAGTCTGCATGTTCTCCTCGTGTCTGCGTGGGTTTCCTCCCACAGTCCGAAAGACATGCTGGTTAGGTGCATTGGCCGTGCTGAATTCTCCCTCAGTGCACCCGAACAGGCGCTGGAGTGTGGCAACTGGGGTATTTTCACAGTAACTTCAATGCAGTGTTAATGTAAGCCTACCTGTGACACTAATAAATAAACTTTAACTTTAAAAAGCTGCTCACTTCATCCTGGGACACAAGGACAGCCCCAGCTTCTTTTCTCAATTGAAAACCATCTTCTTAAACAACCCCCCCCCCCCCTCCCCCCTGCCTCCTCCAGCAACAACTATGAGGAGTTCTTGGACATCTTTGTGCCCAAGTTTGAGACCAACCAATCCAGCTGCACTTTCCACTTCCCTCCCTTCCTCTAGTCCACTGGGCCAAACTTCTTCCACGATTCCTCATTCCCCTATCCCTGAACTCACATCTCTCTCTGGTTTATCTCTTAACTTCTCTCACGCTCTCTCCAGACTGTCACGACCACTTCTATGCACAAAGGGTGGTAGAGGTTTGAAACATTCTTCCACAAATGGCTGTTGATGCTAGATCAGTTGCTATCTTTAAATCTGAGATCGATACATTTTAGTTAAGCAAAGGTATTAAGGGATATTGGCCTAAGGCAGGTGTATGGAATTAGACCACAGATCAGCCATGATCTCATTAAATGGTACAGTAAGGAGTCTCAAAACACCAGGTTAAAGTCCAACAGGTTCATTTGGTATCATGAGCTTTTGGAGCGCTGCTCCTTCATCAGGTGAGCCTTTTGTCTTTACAGGTAATCAAGTCTTTACAGGTAATCAAGTCTTTACAGGTACAGACAATGTGAGTGGAGAGAGAGATAATCACAGGTTAAAGAGATGTGAATTGTCTCAAACCGGCACAGTTAGTGAGATTTTGCAAGCCCAGGCAAGTCGTGGGAGTTACAGATGGTGTGACATGAACCCAAGATCCCGGTTGAGGTCATCCTGATGTGTACGGAACTTGGCTATCAGTCTCTGCTCAGCGACTCTGCGTTGTCGTATGTCGTGAAGGCCGCCTTGGAGAACGCTTACCCGAAGATCAGGGGCCGAATGCCCGTGACTGCTGAAGTGCTCCCCCACAGGAAGGGAACACCCCTTCCTGGTGACTGTTGAGTGATGTTCATTCATCCATTGTCATAGCATCTGCATGGTCTCCCCAATGTACCATGCCTCGGGACATCCTTTCCTGCAGCGCATCAGGTAGACAACATTGGCCGGGTCGTAAGAGTATGTACCGTGTACCTTGTGGATGGTGTTTTCACGTGTGATGATGGCATCCATGTCGATGATCCGGCCTGATGAAGGAGCAGCGCTCCAAAATAAGGATATAACGAGTGCGGTTGACAGAGGGGAACCGGTGGATGTGGTGTATTTAGATTTCCAGAAGGCATTCGATAAGGTGCCTCACAAAAGGTTGCTGCAGAAGATTAAGGTACATGGAGTTGGGGGTAAAGTGTTAGCGTGGATTGAGGATTGGCTATCTAACAGAAAGCAGAGAGTCGGAATAAATGGGTGCTTTTCCGGTTGGCAATCAGTGACTAGTGGTGTGCCGCAGGGATCGGTGCTGGGGCCTCAACTATTTACCATATACATAGACGATCTGGAGGAGGGGAGCGAGTGTAGGGTAACAAAGTTTGCGGATGACACAAAGATGAGTGGGAAAGCAAATTGCGTGGAGAACACAGAGAGTCTGCAGAGAGATTTGGATAGGCTAAGTGAGTGGGCAAGGATCTGGCAGATGGAGTATAACATTGGTAAGTGTGAGGTTATCCACTTTGGAAGGAATAATAGTAAAATGGACTATTATTTAAACGGTGAAAAATTACAACATGCTACTGTGCAGAGGGACCTGGGGGTCCTTGTGCATGAATCACAAAAACTCAGTTTGCAGGTGCAGCAGGTAGTCAAGAAGGCAAATGGAATGTTGGCCTTTATCGCGAGAGGGATGGAGTATAAAAGCAGGGAGGTCATGCTGCATCTGTACAGGGTACTGGTGAGGCCGCACCTAGAGTACTGTGTACAATTTTGGTCCCCTTATTTAAGAAAGGATATATTAGCTTTGAAGGGGGTACAGAGAAGGTTCACCAGGTTGATTCCGGAGATGAGGGGGTTAACTTATGAGGAGAGATTGAGTAGACTGGGCCGAAGGGCCTGTTCTGCGCTGTAATGTTCTATGTTCTATGTACTCATTGGAGTTGAGAAGGTTGAGGGGAGATCTTATAGAGATATAAAAGATAATGAAGGGGCTAGACAGGGTAGAAGCAGCGAGGTTATTTCCACTTACTTTGGAAACAAGAACCAGGGGGCATGGCCTCAAAATACGGGGGAGTCAATTTAGAACAGAGTTGAGGAGGAACCTCTTCTCCCAGAGGGTAGTGAATCTTTGGAATTCTCTGCCCAATGAAGCAGTAGAGGCTACCTCATTAAATGTGTTAAAGTCACAACTAGATAGATTTTTAACCATTAAGGGATTAAGGGTTATGGGGAGCGGCGGGTAAGTGGAACTGAACCCACTATCAGATCAGCCATGATCTTATTGAATGGCGGAGCAGGCTTGAGGGGCTAGATGGCCTACTCCTGCTCCTATTTCTTATGTTCTTATGTTCTTATGAAAGCTTGTGATACCAAATAAACCTGTTGGACTTTAACCTGGTATTGCGAGACTTCTTACTGTGCCCACTGCAGTCCAACGCCAGCATCTCTACGTCATCATTAAATAGTGGAACAGACTTGATGGACTGAATGGGCTACTCCTGTTCCTATGTTCCTCTGACTGCTCCCTGGATGAAGTCCTCTAATTTGTTAACTTACCAAAATTGACCCCAATTCTGTATTTCTCCCAGGCGAGGAGGCTCCCCTTATTTATTCAACCCGCTCTTAGTTGGCCACAACAAGGTTAATTTAAAAATGATCCTTTCCGTGTTGATGCCATTCTCTCGCTAAAATGCGTTTATTGTTTAGAAGGAACCAAGTTAACCAGGTTTTCTTGAGTCAAAGAAAGAGTGAGTTTATTAGTGACTAAATAATAAAAATAATAAATAATAAAAACGCAACACACACTGATCAGAAATGAGAGGTTAATGTTCCAGAGAAATGGAAAAGAAAACTTGGATCTCTCCTTGGCTTGTCCATTACATTGCAGCTGTTAAGTTGGGTGATTCCGGTAGAACTGACCTTGGCAGTTTAGTAATTACTTTGGAGATACTGGGTAAATTTTTCCATTCCGCCCGCCACGGGAATCATAGCAAGCGAGGGGTGGACCATGGAAAGGTCCGTTGACCTTGGGAGGGATTTTCTGGTTTTGGGGCGAGCGCGGCCAGAAATTCCCGCCCATTGGGTTGTGTTGGGCAGCTGATACCTGCCCGGTTCCTTTCAATGGTGGCATCTGCTGATCTTTCCTCCATCAACAGACAGAGAGTATCCCCATGTCTATGCCATTATTATCTATCAAGGAAAGCAGTGGTCCCAACGACCCCCGGCAAACCGACTGTAGCGGTAGACTTCCTCAGTCTGAAAAACTATTCACCACTACCCTCTGCTCTCTGTCACTCAGCCAATCCATGCTGCCACTTTCCTTTTTATTCCATGAGTTTCAACTTTGCTGGCAAGCCTATTATATAGCATTTTAGCAAATGTCTTTTGGAAGTCTATATATATCACATCACCAGCATAACCCTCATCACTCTCTCTGTGACCTCATCACAACACAATTTGCCTTTCACGGTGCTGGTTTTGCCTAATTATTCCACACTTGCCCAAGTGATGGTTAATTTTACCCTTCATTATTGTATTCACAAGTTTTCCCACCACCAAGGTTAAAGTGTCAGGCCTTTAGTTGTAGCATTTATCCTTCCGAACTTTGTAAATTTGACTTAGAACCATAGAATCCCTACAGTGCGGAAAGACGCCATCCGGCCCATTGAGTCTACACTGACTCTCTGACAGAGCATTCCACCCGGGCCCTACCCTCTGTCCTATCCCCATGACTCCATGCATTTACCATGGCTAATCCACCTAACCTGCACATTAGGGAGGAAACCGGAGCACCCGGAGGAAACCCACGCAGACATGGGGAGAATGTGCAAACTCCGCACAGACAGTGACCCAAGGCTGGAATTGAGCCCGGGTCCCTGGTGCTGTGAGGCGGCAGTGCTAACCACTGTGCTGCCGTGTTGCCCCTATTCATTCAACACTGCTGCTTGTGCCTTACCTCACTACAAATCTTGATCACCTCATCACCCCTGTGCTTGCTGATCCACACTGTCTCCTGGTTATGCAATGCCTTGGTTTTAACATCTTTTTCCTTGTTTTCAAATGGAATGTATAGTCGGAAAAAGTGAAATTGTCCATTTTGGCAGAAAGAATGAAAAAGAAGCATATTATCTAAATGGTGAGAGATTGCAGAGCTCGTGAGGTGCAGAGGGATTTAAGGGCCCAAGTGAATGAATCACAAAAAGCTAGTATGCAGGTACAACAAATAATTAGGAAAGCTCATAGAATGTTATCATTTATTGAAATCATAGAAATCCTACAGTACAGAAAGAGGCCATTCAGCCCGTCGAGTCTGCACCGACTCCAATCCCACCCAGGCCCTACCCCCATATCCCTACATATTTTACCCGCTAATCCACGCATCCCAGGACTCTAAGGGGCAATTTTAGCATAGCCAATCAACCTAACCCGCACATCTTTGGACTGTGGGAGGAAACCGGAGCACCCGGAGGAAACCCACGCAGACACGAGGAGACACTACCAGAAGGACGTGGAGGCTTTGGAGAGAGTACAGAGGAGGTTTACCAGGATGTTGCCTGGTATGGAGGGGCTTGGTTATGAGGAGAGATTGGGGAAACTGGGGTTGTTCTCCTTGGAAAGACGGAGGATGAGGGGAGACTTAATAGAGGTGTATAAAATTATGAAAGGCATAGATAGGGTGAACGGTGGGAAGCTTTTCCCCGGGTCGGTGGTGACGTTCACGAGGGGTCATAGGTTCAAGGTGAAGGGGGGGAGGTTTAACACAGATATCAGAAGGACATATTTCACACAGAGGGTCGTGGGGGCCTGGAATGTGTTGCCGGGCAAGGTGGTGGAGGCGGACACACTGGGAACGTTTAAGACTTATCTAGACAGTTATATGAACGGAGTGGGAATGGAGGGATACAAAAGAGTGGTCTAGTTTGGACCAGGGAGCGGCGCGGGCTAATTGTTCCTGGTTTCTCGTTTCAAGGCTTCATTCTACGATCATCTTGCTGGTGCCAGTACAGAGTGAGACTGCGGATAGTTGGGAACCTGTCTCGGGGGCAGGGAATTCATATGGTGTTCGTGGAAGTGGAAATGACTAGGGTTGGGAAGCATTTTCCGATCGGGGCCATTGTGATCTCCTGGACTCGTTTCGATCGCCTCAGGGGGTCGGAGAGGAATTTCCCAGATTTTTTTTTTCCCCATATTGGCCCTGGGGTTTTTCACTCTGGGTTTTCGCCTCTCCCTGGAGATCACATGGTCTGGAATGTGGGGGTGGGGGTAAGTTAATAGGTTGTAATGAACAAAGCATCGTAGCTGTGAGGGACAGCTCGGTGGATAGGATATTGGTATGTAGATAGGCTGGAAAATTGGGCGGGGATCCTGGATTCAGGATTCAATCCTGGACCGGGGAGCGGCATGGGCTTGGAGGGCCGAAGGGCCTGTTCCTGTGCTGTATTGTTCTTTGTTCTTTGTTCTTTGACAGTGACCCGAGCTGGAATTCGAACCCAGGTCCCTGGAGCTGTGAAGCAGCAGTGCTAACCACTGTGCTACCGTGCCGCCCAAGAGAGAAGAATTGAAACAGGAAGATCATGCTTCAGTTACACAGGGCACTAATGCAACCATACACGGAGTACTGCGTACAGTATTCGTCACCTTATTTAAGGAAGGATGTAAATCTGTTGGAAGCGGTTCAGAGAAGGTTTACCAGACTAATACTTGGAATGGGTGTGTTGCCTTAAGAGGGATAATTGGACAGGTTTGCCTTGTATCTGCTGGAGTATAGAAGAGTAAGAGGTGACCTGACTGAAACATATAAGATCCTGAGGGTCTCTACAGGGTGGATGTGGAGAGAATGTATCCTCTTGTGGGAGAATCTAGAACTAGGGGACACTATTAAAAAATAAGGGGTTGCTCACTTAAAACAGAGATGAGGCAGAAAGAAACTCTCAGAGGGTCACGAGTCTTTGGAACTTGCTTTCCATAGAGACAGTGGAAGCAGTCATAGAATCGACAGTGCAGAAGGAGGCCATTTGGTCCATCAAGCCTGTTCTGACAACAATCCCACTCAGGTCCCATCTCTGTAACCCCACATGTTTACCCTCCTAATCCCCCTGATACTAAGAGGCAATTTATCATTGCCAATCAACCTAACCCACACATCTTTGGCCTGTGGGAGGAAGTCAAAACATCCGGAGGAAACCTACGCAGACACAGGGAGAATGTGCAGACTCCACACAGACAGTGAACCAAGGCTGGAATTGAACCTGGGTCCCTGGTGCTGTGAGGCAGCAGTGCTAACCACTGTGCCACTGCACCAAATACTTTTAGGGCAGAGGTGGGTAGCTTCTTGGTAAGTAATTGGATGGTAGGTTATCAGGAGTAGGCAGGATCTAGATTTGGAACCACTAAAAGATCAGCCAAGATCTTATTAAATGGCTGAAAGGCCCATCCCTGCCCCTTGTTCGTAAGTTCAAATCCCTCGTCACTTCCTATCACTGTAAGCTCCTCCAGCTCCACAACTCTGGAGGATAACTATCCTCCTCTAATTCTGACCTCTTGTGCGTGCCTGATTTTAATTGCTGCACTAATGTCTATGCAAATGATCTCTTAAACCTAAAACAAGAAGGAAGTTAATTGCTATTTCATGTGATCCAAATGGATACCAAACTTAAAAACACCATCAGAGGGACAGACAAGGATGGCATCATGATGTACAGTAATATCAATGTAATGCAGTAACTCTGAGGAGGAAGCAGCACTCACTGACCATTGTAGCTTTTCCTTTAAGGAAGTAAGAGTTAATTTTGTAAATGCAGAATGAGCACTGCAAATGACGTAAAACTGAATGGTGTCAACCAGAGTTCCTTCCAGTATTCTGCAGAGTTTAACTCAATCACCGGGCAAACTTGGCCAAAAGGTTTGCAGATATTTTCCCTGAGGAGATCAAAAAGGCAGATAATGATAAGGGCAGATTGTACATGGACTGGACATCAATTTGATGGGCCAAATGGCCTTTTCATGTTGCATGTTACCTTAGATTCTCAGGGCACAGGAAGTTAAATGAGTGTTTTTGTACATTTAAGTGCAAATATTTTCTTTTTAATTTCTGGTGTCAAAAAGAAAACATCTTTTGACCGGTTCCCTTTCAGCCCATCTACGATCTACTCCATCTTTACTTCCTCTGATTTTAGTGTTAAACCTGATCAGCATTCCTGCTGGATGTAATCTTCAATTAAGGTTTACACATGGTAAAAACTGTAAATGTTAACAACACACAGACACAGGAGGCGGGATTTTCCAGCCGCGCGCGTCCCAAAACCGAAAAGTCACGCCCGAAGTCAATGAACCTTTGCGTGGTCCGCCCCCTGCCCGCTACGATTCTCGTGGCAGGCGGGACAGGAAAATTCCGCCCAGGGAGTTAATCATCTTCTCAATTCCAGCAGATTTCAGTCACCTGCATTGGGTGCAAGTGTGGGCTGCGACATCTCAAAGGCCAATTCTCTCTTTAAAGATCTCCCTCTACCTCTTTTTTTAAAAGATGCTCCTTCATATCTAGCTCCAAGATAAACCTACCTCCTCTCATTCAGATCAAACTCATACCCTAGGAGGACAAGTGCAGCAGATGCGTGGAAACATCACCACCAGGGGGTTCCCCTCCAAAACACACACCATCTTGACTTGGAAATGTATCTCCGTTCCTTCGCTGTTGCTGGGCCAAAATTCTGGAACTCCCACCCTAACAGCACTGTGGGTGTTCCTGCAACACATGGACTGCAGCGGTTCATCAAGGGCAATAAATGCTGGTCTAGCCTGCAACGCCCACATTCCATGAACAAATATAGGAAAAGAAAAACCCTTTTCCACCTGTCCCAATGTCTCCTTATGAGACTTGGTGCCAATAATTGTTTGATAATGTACCTGTGAAGTGCCTGAGTACATTTTCCAATGTTAAAGATGCTATATAAATGCAAGTAGTAGTTGTTGTTGTTGTTGTTGTTATATGGATTAGTCGATATTGGTTGGAAGCAGGAACTCTGGCCATCTTGTTTTCCCCTTTTATACTGAGTAATATTATCGCCCTGGCTACAATGTACTCATTCAATGCAGACTGGGACCTTTCTGATTTTAATGACTTTTTACCAATTAAAGAGCAAAGAGGAAAGAAAAGTACAGCACAGGAATAGGCCCTTTGGCCCTCCAAGCCCATGCCGATCGTGACGCTCGAACTAAGCTAAGAAAAGTCTTCTGTCCTAACTTGGTCCGTATCCCTTCATTTCCTCCCTATTCATGTGCCCATCCAGATTCTTCTTAAATATTGCTGTACCCATCCAGATGACTCTTAAAGGTTGCTAATGTGCCTGCTTCCACCACCTCCTCTGGCAGCGCGTCCCAGGTACCCACCACTCTCTGTGTGACAAACTTCCCCCACACATCTCCCTTAAACTTTCCCCCTCTCACCTTGAATCTATGCCCCTTGTAATTGACACTTCCACCCTGGGAAAAAGCCTCTAACTATCCACCATGTCTGTGCCTCTCATAATTTTGTAGATCTCTACGAGGTCTCCCCTCTGCCTCTGTCTTTCCAGTGAAAACAACCCCAGTTTATTCAACCTCTCCTCCTCAAGGTAATTTACTTCAAAACTAAAGTAATTTACTTTCTTTGCTAAGTGAGGATAGTTCAAGACAGACAAGTATTATGCACCATGACAGAAGATCCCCTGGTGGGAGTGGATCCAAACAGCAGTAGCTGCCCATAGATATTTCCCCTCTGCATGTGGGGAAGTTTGCACTTTGTCCTCAGTCAACTCTCTGGAGAGGGAAAACTCGCACAGTGCAGAACTGTAGACAGAGATAGCTACAACTTGCTACTCTACAAGACTCATGGTTATGGTCTGACAAACTGCATGCCTGTTGGGGTACTTTGGAAATGACAGTGTGGAGCTGGGGTGTTGGGGGAGGTGGGCATGATGTGGGCAGACATGGCTAAGTGTGGTAAACCCAAAAAACGTATAAGCAGTTAGTTAAGCAAGTCAATATATTGTGTAACACAAAGATTTTTAAAAGAAATTTAAAAAATTTCCTGTATCCTCCCCTCCCAAAACACACATACACACACACGCACATACATATGATCACTAGGGCAGATACTGCAGATGCTGGAAATCTGAAATAAAAACCAAAAATGTTAGAAATACTTTGGAGGTCAGAAAGGATCCTTGGAGAGAGGGAAACAACATTAATAATTCAGATCCATGACCTTTTATCAGAACCAAAGGTCACTGAACTGAAACGTTAATATATGATCACTAATCGAAAAGAAATCCCCTGGATATGGTTGATGTATCTGAGAATTAATCAGACTCCTCTTCACAAGCCTTACTCTTGGGAGAACAAAGAAGTTTTTTTTGTAAAATCCCAGTCCCCAAATCTATAGTGTGTTGATAGGGAAAGGTTTTGAAAGAAAGAATTGGAAAAAAACAAAATAATTTAACAAATAATTGAACTTGCCAACAAAATCACCATGTGTGTCTCATGGTCTGATGGTCTCTCTGCGATGGGAAGTCCATGTGAACACACACGTGAAAACACAGGTGAAAACAGACATGCATGCTTACTTGGAGATGTGCACACACATGCACCCACGTAACTCTCTTTCTAACCTTAGAACACTGAGGACAATTGTCATGGTTTTTACATTCTCAGCTGAGGTCCATTAATTCAGCAGTCAGTGCAGATTGAACCTAGATTTACTGCTGTCATACTTATTGTAAGTAATTAACGTTAAATTAAAGTGATGAAAGCTCCTTTGAAGGTGCTGATTCATGCATGGACACAGTGCGATAGTCACTGTAATAAGTTCACAGAGGCAGAATTCTCTTCACCAGAATCCATTTATTTACAATTCCAACAGCAGGATACAGAGTGCAGTCAATAGTCCTACCTTCAGGAGCAGCACAAGAGCTGACACTCCCGGATATATACAAAGTGAAGAGTCTCTGATTGGCCTATCAATTGCCTCCTTAATCAGGGAGTTCATATTCCAATAGACCAACTTCAATGGTCTGATTGAAGTCATTACAACCACGCAGATGATCATTTTTCTTGATTGTATCTAGGGAGTAAGAGGAAGATTTTCGTCCTATGTTTCTAACATGCTTTCGGGATCAAACCTTTGAACATCCAAGTCAGATTGGCTCAAGAGAGATACCATTTTGGTTGGAGGCATTAGGTTAAGAATATGCCGATGATTTGGATATTCCGCATCAAAACAATGTGTGATCAATGTTGTTAGTGAGATGTAAGGGAACACCTTGCAAACACTGATCATAACATTGAAGGTTTCAAAGGGAGAACCACGAAACAAAGTTTTAACTTTATGTAAAACAAACTAGAAATTAATTGATTGCAGTAGGCTGGCTGAACTGTTAATGGGGAAACCTACCAACAAACATTCAAAGAAGTATTCACTAAAATACAAAAGCAACGTGTCACCTGAAAAAGCAGATGCTCCATCTGTGTAGTTATTTAACCATGGCCAACAAATGAAGCAGGATCAAACTCACAAACCCCCAACCTCAACCACATGAACTGCAGCCATTCAAGAAGGCAGCTCACTGCCACCTTCTCGAGGGCATTTATGGATGGGCAACAAATACTGGCCTGGCCAGCGATGCCCACACTCCTTAAAGGAATACTTTTTAAAAAAGTTTTACACAAATATAAAGAAAAATGGAAATTAGGCAGACTGGAAAATAATAAGGAAAGAAATAGCATGTTAATGGAGTTGAAGATACAGATCAGCCAATGATCAAACTGAATGGTGGAACAGGTTGGAGGCACGGAATGGCTGACTCCTATTCTCCTCACCTCTCATGTTCCTCTAATCTTTCCTCATAGCTAAAACCTCTGTGATCAGGCCTCTTTGTGGCTTCTCCGTCTGATTCCCCAGAGCTTAAATATTGGCCCGGATTTTGCATTGAGAATAATGGTGAGATTATCTGAGTGAATTATCGATTGGATCACTCAACAACCTAGGCGTAAATCTGGAAGTTACGGTCTGAGTTATCCTGTTGTTCCACAGCAGTGCCTCGCCGGTAGATTCAGCACTGAAATAAATGTGACAGTGTGAGGTTGTGGTACACACCCCCGGTGACCCACTAAGCATGGCAGAAAATGTTCGGGCTGGTACATTCAAGTTTAAGTGGATTTGCAATGGTGTGATTAATCATAATTACAGCCCCACAACCTCTGTGGTCCTGAAAATTTAATGTTCCAAGCGAAGAGCCTCATTTGTTCAGAATTTGATTTGTACTGGTGATATTTTTACAAATTAAAATCAATTCTGGAACATTTTGGGCCCAATTTTACCATGACGTTGTGCCCATTTTCGGGTGTGAAAACTTGGTAAATTCGGGCGTGAGGTGAGTAGCACAATCTGCGACTGCCTCTGTGTCCGTTCCCCCTTTACCAAGGGCCTAAAATGGCCGCCGCCACACCGCACCCATTTAAATTGACTTAATGGGCTGCATGCCCAAACTTACTGGCACTTCCCCCTTTACTACTCCGTCCAGATTCAGCGCGAAACAGACATGGTCCGCAAAGGTCCGATTCGGGCGCTTCAGCTTCTGAGGAGGTCAGTTCAGAGCTTCTGGCAGCTCTCAAACTCAGATCGATGGTGGGGAGGGAGGGGGGGGGGGAGGGAGGTGTGTCAGATGCTTCTCTGGTGGGGGGGAGGCAGGGGGGGTCCGCTGCCACTCTGCGTGCAATTGGTGGGGGGAAGGGGGGGGGCAGAGGGCCACGATTGGTCTGGGAAGTGGGGGGGGGGGGGTGAGTGGATAAGGGGGTCAGTTATGTTGTGGGGGTGGGGCAATGTCCATGGGGGCCAGGGGGGAGGCATTAATCGGCCCGGGAGCGATGTGGCAAGGGAGCGTTTTTCAATTTTTTTTACTGCGCGTGCGCAGTTTGAGGTGCCGATCAGAGCTGCAGCGTTTCAGGCGCGATAAGCCCCGCCCACAGGCTTGTGCAGCGCGATTCAGAATCACTGATATTTTTTCAGGCAGAGTGGTATGGGCATGCCTGAGAATGGGTCTAAAAGTCGGATCTGAAACACTCCCAGTTTCAAGTCCGCCCAGCACTTAGAGTCAAAATGGTAAAATCGGGCCCTCTATTTCTCTTTTATTTCACTCACTTACTCCCATCTGTCTTTTATTTTCTGAACACGAGTTAAATCAAATTTATAGAGGAGATGTGCGAGGTAAGTTTTACACAGCGGGTGGTGAATGTCTGGAACGCGCTGCCCGGGGAGGTGGTGGGAGCAGGTACGATAGCGGCATTTAAAGGGTAACTAGACAAATACATGAATAGGATGGGAATGGAAGGATACAGACTCTGTAAGTGCATGCAGTTTTAGTTTAGGCAGGCATCATGGTCGGCACAGGCTTGGAGGGCCGAAGGGCCTGTTCCTGTGCTGTAGTGTTCATTGCTCTTTGTTATTATTTTTGGTTTCGACTCTGCATGGGGTATTTTAACTTGGAAATGTGAAAGGATTTGGGAATCGGAGGCTGGTTAAAATGGTTAGAATTGATGGCCTTTTGGGAGCTTGCAATGACCCACCGACTTCCATCTTTTGACTTCAGTGCATTAGACTGTGTGCAGGAAACCCCATGAGACTGGTGGATTGTCAATTATGACATGTGAAGCGCTCACTAGGAGTTGCTTTCGCTGTGGATTTGAATTTTAACTGTTTGTGCACAGCTTTCCGTTGTGGAAATCAAGGAGCGAGCACACGGATCGAGGAGGCCAAACAAGTGACAGACAAAATATCTCCTGGTACTGAGGCCTCACACTTCCTATCCTTGCCTAAGTGAAAGATTTTTGATCCCAGGATTTATTCTGAGAGTGTGCTTTCACTGTGTAAGAGGCAATCTCCAAATCTTTGGAGCAATGTACCCTCTAATTCGCTTGGAGTACAGGCCCCTTTTATTTTTTTAAGCATAGCTACACATGCACGGTAATATAAAAGGGCTGAATTGTGGGTGACTTGTCTGGGAATTTAGGTTTTGGATGTGTAAAGGCTCCACCAAAGACTGCCCCACTTAGCACCTGTGTAGAGGCAGACCTGGCCACCAGGACAGGAGGCAGCATATGGGGATTGTGGAGGGGGCCTGTCTGTGGTAGAGGCAGTAGGAAATGAATGAGAATTGGAATCACTATGAATATATTCCCAACTTCCCTGTCCCTTTTCCTCTCATGAGCCACATGCTGCTAAGCACGAGAAGAAGGGCAATTTGTTGTATTTCAGTGATGCACTGAAAGGCCAAGGTGGGATTTTTATCAATCCTGTTTAAGGTGGCATTCTGAGTGAGGGTCAACATGCCCCCAGTTGCCTGCTGTTTCTGATGTTCCATGCTGATAGGTACTCTCTTTCATGGACGTAGACATCAACACGAAGGCCTGTGACATTTTGCACTCGTGTTAGAGTTGGACACCTCCAATGATGGATGGTCGACATGAGTGATGTGATGCTGCATCCTCAGTGAGCACCTCCCCCCAGGAATCTTTGTCCTCACCCTCTAGCACCTCCAGAGGAATGACTGATGGGCCTGTGGGAGATGAAAGATATAACTTACAACGACATCATTGCGCACATGATCATATTTTGCGCAGTCTGCTGATATCAATCCAACGTGAGTGAGTGTGGTAGGCTATGTGGATGTGTGATATTTAATTCTGTAGCTGGTAGCCCCCATCCCTCCATCTCCAATGGCCAGGTGTGTTGAGAGTCGGCCTATCTCCAGTCCTTCTGCCTCCACAGCTTAAGACATAAGAACATAAGAACTAGGAGCAGGAGTAGGCCATCTGGCCCCTTGAGCCTGCTCCGCCATTCAATAAGATCATGGCAGCTCTTTTTGTGGACTCAGCTCCACTTACCCGCCCGCTCACCATAACCCTTAATTCCTTTACTCTTCAAAAATTTATCTATCCTTGCCTTAAAAACATTCAATGAGGTAGCCTCAACTACTTCACTGGGCAGGGAATTCCGCAGATTCACAACCCTTTGTGTGAAGAAGTTCCTCCTCAACTCGGTCCTAAATCTGCTTCCCCTTATTTTGAGGCTATGCCCCCTAGTTCTGGTTTTACCCGCCAGTCGAAACAACTTCCCTGCTTCTATCTTATCTAGTCCCTTCATAATCTTATATGTTTCTATAAGATCTTCCCTCATTCTTCAAGTGACTTCAAACCACACCTTTGTGTTGTGTGTGGCAGGATTCTCCCTCCCCCCCCTCAGATTAGCAAGGAACAGAATCAGCTTGGAGGCGTTTAGAGTCTGTAGCATCAGCACCAGGAAAGCACCAGTAAAGTGAGGGACTGCCTTGCAATGCTAAGTTCATTGCTGCAGTTTCTTGCTCTGTTGAAACACCTGGCCAGTCCTTCACCTTTCGCTCTAGCAGGCTCCATGTAAATATTTCAGCAGAAGTTGATTCACACAGGGCATCATCGCGGCCACACTAGTCAAACTGTTGGGAAACCCAGCATCAGATGCAAATACAGCAGCTAATTGGACAGCCACTGACACACATTGCTGAATGTTCCAGAGTCCCCACTCACTGCTGGGCTCCCCAATGCCAACAGGTCAAAGTTTAAATCCAGTCCTGCATTTGCTCACTACAGATTCTTCCATCTGATTGGCTAAAGCTTGTTTTGATTTGATTTGATTTATTATTGTCACATGTATCGGGATACAGTGAAAAGTATTGTTTCTTTCACGCTATACAGACAAAACATACCGTTCATAGAGTACATAGGGGAGAAGGAAAGGAGAGGATGCAGAATATAGGCCGGAACTTTACTGTCCCTGCCCACCATGGAAATTGGAGCAGGCAAGGGGTGGGCCATGGCAAGGTCCGTTGGCATCGGGTGAGATTTTATGGTTTTGGGACAAGTGAGGTCGTAAAATCCTGCCCATAGTGTTACAGTCACAGCTGGGCTGTAGAGAAAGATCAGCTTAATATATGATAGGTCCTTTTAAAAGCCTGATGGCAGCAGGGAAGAAGCTGTTCTTGAGTTGGTTGGTATGTGATCTCAGACTTTTGTATCTTTTTCCCGACAGAAGAAGGTGGAAGAGAGTATGTCCAGGGTGCGTGGAGTTCTTGATTACACTGGCTGCTTTTCCGAGGCAGCGGGAGGTGTAGACAGAATCAATGGATGGTTTGTGTGGACTGGGCTATGTTCACAACCTTTTGAAATTTCTTGCAGTCTTCTGCCCATCCCTGCCACTGATCCCCTGTAAAGGGCATCATACCAGGTAAAACACATGGTAAGTTGCTTGTCGAAAGCCCACAACAGCTCTGTGGACAGTGTGGGCAGTGCGGTCAGCAAATTGAACAGCTCTGCTGCTGACTGCAAAATCTGGGCTATTATGTCATTGATGAGTTGCACATTGTTGTGTTCACGTAAGGTCTGATCATCTGTGTCATTCCCTGTGACTGGCATAATTTGACTTCTGCTTTTTGAACTCGCAAGCCAAGTGGAGGCTCTAAATAACACTTGGCTGAAAATAAGATTCCTTTCTCTTGCACCCATGTCCCTGATGCACGTTATCAAACACGAGGCTAGATGCTCGGGAAATGAAAGGCTTTTATTTACTGTAATGAAGCAGCCAGTAATTATATACACTATCCCAGACTGAAGGGGTCCCGGCCAGAGCAGGGACTTTTATACCTCTCCCAGGAGGCGTGGCCCGACTGGGATGTACCACAACACTACAGTACAAAGGTGTAACAACCCCACCCTAACCCCAACAGCAACAAGTAGCACAACCCAACAGTAACATATGTACATCCTTGTAGTACTGGCCAGACCCTGGCTCAGTACTATCCAGTGGGAACCAACGATGGTTCACCACATTCACCCCTCCTTTGAGAACAAAGGCCGGCGGGGTACAAAAACAGAATAAAGTGTCAGCAGTCTACAAGTTCAGTCGGTCAGGGGGACCGCACCGTTGTTGTGATCTCCTCAATACCGGCGGTGACACCGGAGTAGGCACTTGCGGTGGCGTTCTCCCCAAGGCGGCGTCCAGCTGTTCTTCCACGGACTCACAGGCCGGTTGACCCTGAGGTGACGGTAGTCCATGGGGTCCTGACATGCCCTGCAGTGGCGACCATCTTCTGGGCTCAGGCAAGCTGTACACGGGAGTAAAATGGTTAAGCAATGGTCCCGATGCTGCCCGCGCCGTGTCTGGGGGAGAAACAAGAGATAAAGGGTTTGTAACAGGGGGTATGGGAGCGACAGGGGTTGCTACGTCCCCTGCTGGCGCCAGGTCTCGGATCGAGACCGTGTCCTCTCGCCCGTCAGGGTATGCCACATAGGTATACTGAGGGTTGGAGTGGAGGAGATGGACCTGTTCAACCAACGGGTCGGACTTGCGGGCCCTTACATGTCGCCGCAGGAGGACGGGTCCTGAGTACGTCAACCAAGATGGTAATGAGGTCCCGAGGAAGACTTCCGAGGGAATGAAAACATCCTCTCATGGGGAGTAGCATTGGTTGCCGTACACAGGAGGGAGCGAATAGAATGGAGCGCATCAGGGAGCACCTCTTGCCAACGGGAGACTGGAAGACTTTTTGACTTCAACGCCAGTAAGACAGCCTTCCAGACTGTAGCATTCTCACGTTCCGCCTGTCCGTTACCCCTAGGGTTGTAGCTCGTGGTCCTACTAGAGGCAATCCCGTATGAGAGCAGGAATTGCCTCAAGTCATCGCTCATGAACGACGAGCCCCTGTCTCTATGGATGTAGCCGGGGTACCCGAACAGGGTAAAGAGATCACGGAATGCCTTGATAACCGTGGCAGCGGATGTATCAGAGCAGGGAACAACAAAAGGGAATCTAGAGTACTCATCAATGATATTGAGGAAGTACACATTCCGATCTGTTGAGGGAAGGGAGCCCTTAAAATCGACACTCAGTCTCTCGAAGGGACGAATGGCCTTGACTAAACGTGCCCGGTCAGGTAGGTAAAAGTGCGGTTTGCATTCCGCGCAAACCCGACAGCTTCTTGTTACGGACCTGACGTCCTCCACCGAGTAGGGCAGGTTGCGGGCTTTTATAAAGTGGTAGAGCCGAGTGACCCCAGGATGGCATAGGTCATTATGGAGAGCCTGCAAACAGTCCTCCTGTATACTGGCGCATGTTCCACGTGAGAGGGCATCCGAGGGCTCATTGAGTTTCCCTGGACAGTACATGATGTCGTAGTTATAGGTGGAGAGTTCAATTCTCCACCGCAAGATCTTGTCATTCTTGATCTTGCCCCTCTGCGTGTTGTTAAACATGAACGCCACGGACCGCTGGTCCGTGATCAGGGTGAACCGTTTTACCGCCAAGTAATGGTGCCAGTGCCTGACGGCCTCCACAATGGCCTGGGCCTCCTTTTCCACCGCTGAATGCCGAATTTCAGGGCCTTGGAGGGTGCGGGAAAAAAATGCGACGGGCCTGCCCACCTGGTTAAGTGTGGCGGCCAGGGCGAAATCAGATGCATCGCTCTCCACCTGAAAGGGGATGGACTCGTCTACAGCGTGCATCATAGCTTTCGCGATGTCGGCTTTCAATTTATTGAAGGCCAATCGGGCCTCTGGCGTTAGGGGAAAAGTCGTGGACTTAATGAGCGGACGAGCTTTGTCCACGTAATTGGGAACCCACTGCGCATAAGAGCAGAAGCCTAAGCATCTTCTCAGTGCTTTTGCACTAGCAGGCAAGGGAAGTTCAGAAAGGGGGCGCATACGGTCTGGATCAGGGCCAATGACCCCGTTGTCCACCACGTATCCTAGGATGGCTAAACGGCGCGTACGAAACACACACTTCTCCCTGTTGTAGGTCACGTTCAGGCGAGATGCAGTGCGTAGAAAATTCAGGAGATTCGTGTCGTGGTCCTGCTGGTCATGGCCGCAGATGGTGACATTATCCAGGTACGGGAAGGTAGCCCGCAGCCCGTTCTGGTCCACCATTCGGTCCATAGCACGCTGGAAGACCGAGACCCCATTGGTGACACCAAAGGGAACCCTGAGAAAGTGATACAAGCGACCATCCGCCTCAAAAACCGTGTATTGTCGGTCCTCTGGGCGAATGGGGAGTTGGTGGTAGGCAGACTTGAGGTCTATGGTGGAGAACACCCGGTACTGCGCAATCTGATTGACCATATCAGATATGCGCGGGAGAGGATACGCATCCAGCTGTGTATATCGATTAATGGTCTGACTATAGTCAATGACCATCCGGGGTTTGTTCCCGCTCTTGACCACCACGACCTCACGGACTAGCGCTAGGTTGTATGATCCTTTCTTTGAGGAGCCGCTGAACCTCAGATCTAATGAAGATCCGATCCTCAGCGCTGTAACGCCTACTTTTAGTTGCCATGGGCTTGCAGCCTGGCACAAGATTCTGGAACAGGGAGGGTGTGGTGATCTTCAGCGTCGAGAGGCTACAGGCGGGGCGCGTTGGGCAATTTGGAGGCTGCTGCTGTTTTCCCACTGCCAGTGAAGGGAGTGGCCCACCATACTGTAGGGTTACACTCCTCAAGTGGACCATGAAGTTTAGTCCGAGAAGTATTGGCGCGCAAAGGTACGGCAACACTAGGAGCTTGAAACGCTCGTAAACTGTGCCTTGCACCTTCAAAGTTACCACGCATCTCCCTAGCACGGTGACAGACCGGGACCTCGATGCCATAGAGATTGTCTGTTTGGCAGGTTGAATCTGGAGTCCACACCGCTTCACAGTGTCTGGGTGGATAAAGCTCTCAGTGCTCCCGCTGTCAAACAGACAATAAATCACGTGGTCATTTACCTGGATGTCCATCATAGATTTGTCAAGTCTATGAGGCTTGGCCTGGTCCAGGATGATCGACGCCACCGTTGGTTCATGAGCGCCACTGCAGGCAGCTGAAATCGATGAGGAGGACCCCTGCTGGTCGTTCGCGGTCGGTGCCGACCAACATGGCCGCTCCCATAAGTTGCACTTGGGTGATGGCGCCAAACTCAGCGACCCCTGGTGATCACACACCTCCGACTCCGTCGACCGTAATGGCGTCGTCCTGGCCTCGCACGTGGACGAACCCCTCGATGATTTCGACGGCGAAGACCCGAGCTCTGAAGAATCGCAGGCCGCACTGCCGTTCCTAGGTTTAGATTGGCACACTTTCGAATAGTGCCCTTTCTTACCGCAGGCGGAGCACAACACAGCCTTAGCGGGACACCGTTGCCGAGTATGCTTCGCTCCCCCACAGAAGTAGCATCGCGGGCCGCCCGGAGCTGCTGCTGTCGTCTGGCCCGAGTGTGATCACGCCATTACGCAGCATTTCGAACCCGAGGGATGAGGAGGGATTGGCGACTGCTCCTGCCACGTTGTCTCCACATGGTCCTCCGGATACAATACTAAGCTTTTGGAGGCCGTCTCGAGCATCTCCGCTAGCTCGATTGCCTGGGTAAGGTTAAGGTTACCTTTTTCCTATAGTTTAAGTTGAATGTACGACGATCCGACTCCCGCCACAAATGCATCTCGGGCGAGGTCATTCATGCTCTGCTCAGCCGACACAGCTTTGCAGTTACAGCCCCTGGCTAGCTGTAGGAGCTCGTTCGCATATTCCTCCATCGTTTCACCAGACTGCCGTCGTCGAGTGGCTAAGAGGTAACGAGCGTGTATTTCATTGGGCGGTTTGATATAGCGCTTCTTCAGAAGCTCGAGGGCCTTAGTATAATCGCTGGCCGCACGGATCGCGAGGTAGACAGTGTCGCTTACCCTCGCATGGAGGACCCGGAGTCTGTCATCATCTGTGGTGACCGCTGCGGAGGCTGCCAGGTAGTCTTCGAAGCACTTCAGCCAGTGGTCGAAGGTGTTAGAGGCGCCCACCACACGTGGATCTAGTGTAAGGCGTTCCGACTTCAGGATCTGCTCCATACTCTCTTTTTTTTTCTTCGACGAGAGTTTAACAACAGTAAATAAAATTGATGCGCGTTATCAAATACGAGGCTAGATGCTCGGGAAATAAAAGGCTTTTATTTACTGTAATGAAGCAGCCAATAATTATATACACTATCCCAGACTGAAGGGGTCCCAGCCAGAGCAGGGACTCTTATACCTCTCCCAGGAGGCGGAGCCCGACTGGGATGTGCCACAACACTACAGTACAAAGGTGTAACAACCCCACCCTAACCCCAACAGCAACAAGTAGCACAACCCAACAGTAACATATGTAGATCCTTGTAGTACTGGCCAGACCCTGGCTCAGTACTATCCAGTGGGAACCAACAATGGTTCACCACAGTCCCCTAAGCAAATGTTGAAGGAGGCCCCTTCGTCTTAACGAAGACTCTGGACAGACATTTGAAATCTAACTTTTCAGACACACTTTTGAACCTTCTCAGAAAGTACATTCACTGGCACCCACTGGAGATCTTCCCAGGCTGGAACTGCTCAACACTCTGAAATGTTTTTGTTATGCTAGGATTTTCTGGCGCCATTTATGCTCAGGGTGATGTAAATGCATTCATAGCAGGTTAGCTGATATGCACCGACATTGTCCTGCAGACATAACAACTGGTTTTTGTGCCCCTGTGTTAAAAATGGGAAAAAAAATCAAATATGTCCCTGCTCTTGATCACCACTCGCTGGCGTCTACTGGAAAATATGCACACAGGAACCTCTATTTAGGAAAAGCTTAGGAAAAACTATGATGTCCCACAGGATAAAATATTCCTGTGTTCACTCATGTAAAGAATGCTCACCTCAGTGAAATACTGGAGCCGTCTAAGTTTGACTTGTAGGTCAGAATTCGCAAAGCCCAAATATGCAGATACACTGTAATAACTCCACGGAGGCGAAAGTCCTGTCACCAAGTTACTTTATTTACACCATACATCTGTACACAGCCAGCTCGCCAGTTGCTCCCTGCTGAATGCAGGCTGGGAGTCTGACACACCTGCTTTAAATAGGGAGCATGAGGCTCCCTGATTTAACCATCAATTAGGACTCATCAAGTATCTCTTTCGGGTACCAACATAATAAACTCAAATTAACTTAGGGACAAAGTAAAAGGGGCAGCTCCCCAAAAGGAAGGGGGAACAGCCCGAACCAAAAACAAAGTCGAAAGGAAACTTAAAACATCAAACCAAAAGGTGATTATCAGGGTCGATAATACACCCCAGCCCCTGCGGTGCCCAGCGGGCGCGGAAGGCGTCAACTGCACCCGTGGACACCGCATGCTCCCTCTCCAGGGACACCTGGCCGTGAATATAGCCACAGTAGAGGGGCAGACAGTCAGGATAGACGACCCCGTCGATCGCCTGCTGTCTGGACCCATTGATGGCTCGCTTCACCAGGCCCAGGTGCAGGTTCACGAGAAGGTCGCCCTCCCGACCCGCCCCTCTCCGCACCAGGTGCCCGTAGATCAGGAGCATGGGGTTGAAGTGCAAGGACTCATCAGGTACTCTAACAAGCCAACCTCATTACCCTGGCTGAAGTCATCACATACACCATTTTCTTGTCCACCAACCACGTGTATGGAGGGGGAGGCAATGGCCTAGTGGTATTATCACTAGATTATTAGTCCAGAAACTCAGCTAATGCACCAAGGACCAGGGTTCAATTGCCGCCATGGCAGACGGTGGAATTTGAATTCAATAAAAAAAAACCCAGATTTATGAATCTATTTGTGACCATGAAACCATTGTTGATTGTCAGAAAAGCCCATCTGGGTCCTAAGTCCTTTAGGGAAGGAAATCTGCATCCTTACCTGGTCTGGCCTACATGTGACTCCAGAGCCACAGCAATGTGGTTGACTCTCAACTCCAAGGGCAACTAGGGATGGGCAATAAATGCCGGCCAGCCAGCGACGTCCATGTCCCACATGAATAAGAATAATACAACCCATGTTAAGGGGAGATGATGGCGTAGTGATATTATCACTGGACTAGTAATCCAGAGACCCAGGGTAATATACTGAGGTCCCAGGTTTGTAACCCACCACAGCAAATGGTGAGATTTGAATTCAATAAAAACAATCCACAATTAAAAGTCTAATGATGACCATGAAACCATTGTCAATTGCTGTAAAAACTCATCTTGTTCATTAATGTCCTTTAGGGAAGAAAATCTTACCTAGTCTGACCAAATGTGACTCCAGACCCACAGTAATATTGGTTGACTCTTAAGTATCCTCTGAAATAGCCATTCAGTTTAAGGGCAGTTAGGGATGGGCAACAAATGCTGGCATCATAGAATCCCTACAGTACAGAAAGAGGCCATTCAGCCCATCAAGTCTGTACTGACCACAATCCCACTCAGACTCTATCACCGTAACCCTCATTTACCCTACTAATCCCCCTGATACTAGGGTCAATTTAGCATGGCCAATCAACCTAACCCACACACCTTTTGACATAGCCAGTGTCACCCTCATCCTGAGAATGGATTTTTAAAAAATGTATCTCATGTTCAGCCAGTGCAATTTGGTAGTTTTGGCTATAATGTGGCACAGTGGTTAGCACCGCGGCCTCACAGAGCCAGGGAACTGGGTTCAATTCCACCTCAGGTCACTGTCTGTGCAGAGTCTGCACATTCTCCCTGTGTCTGCGTGGGTTTCCTCCGGGTGCTCCGGTTTCCAAAGATGTGCGGGTTAGGTTGATTGGCCATGCTAAATTGCTCCTTAGTGTTGGGGGACTAACAGGGTACATTCGTGAGATTACGCGGATAGGGCTTGAGTGGGATTGTTGTCAGTGCAGGCTCGATGGGCTGAATGGCCTCTTTCTGCGCTTTAGGGATTCTATGAATATATGTCTTGCTTCCAATCCCATTCCATAATATGTATTGTTGCAAAAACTCACCCAAAACAACCATGTGCAAGTCCAGGTAGTGAGTGTCAGCGGGTTAATTAAGTACATCGGTCATTCCAATCAAATTCAATTCTTTCCTTATCAACATCTGTACAGGGACACATTGGCAACAGTCATTGGATAATGATAAGGAACAGGTACCCTGATAGATTTATAGAAGCATAGAACCATACAGTGCCGAAGAGGACCTTCGGCCCATCAAGTCTGCACCGAACCGTGAAACTCTTGACCTCCCACCTAATCCCATTTACCAGCACTTGGCCCTAACCTTGAATGTTATGAAGTACCAAGTGCTCATCCAGGTACCTTCCCCAGCCTAAGGGTGCTGAGGCCAACAGCAGCGCTTGAATTATTTCCCAAATTGCAATAATTAGCTGAGGGAAGGAATGAACCTGAAATCTTTGATTTGAAGCTTTGCACCACAATACATGGCATTTATTTATTAGTGTCACAAGTAGGCTTATATTAACACTGCAATGAAGTTACTGTGAAAATCCCCTAGTTGCCACACTCCGGCACCTGTTCGGGTACACTGAGGGAGAATTTAGCATGGCCAATGCACCGAACCAGCACATCTTTCGGACTGTGGGAGGAAACCAGAGCACCCAGAGGAAACCCATGCAGACACAGGGAGAACGTGCAGACTCTGCACAGATTTACACGCTAGATTATCGGGGATATATTAGGTACTAAAGTGGTTTCGCCAGGTTCTTGAAAATTTTCACCGGTGAGGCACTCACTTTTAAATCATTCACCCACACAAGCAGTGAATCACCCTGAGTTAGTCACTGAATACAATGGCAATATAGGTCAGCTGTTGCAGAACTTCTCTTGTGCCCATACAAGCAATTCCTTGAAATAGATCTGGGAGGGAAACTCCAAGTTCTGAAGAACTTACATTTAGTGTAACATTTAATCCTGTTACACAAATCAACTTTTATCATCTCACTTTCGGAGTAAAGAAAACCTCAAGCCTTCCAATCTCTAAATGTCTTGCATGCAAACGGGAATCCTTTTCAAAACATATTTACTGTGTAGGTCGAATGATACGTTGGTATTGAGAATTCACTATTGCACGAGTGTTGTGTGTATTATAAAGAAGTTGCTTTGTGAAGCTTGGATTTTCCCATATTTCCCTAAAGGACCTCGATTGGTCCAATGCTAAACCATAGCTGAGCATCTTAGCTTCAATGTGGGATCGGTATCAAATTTTCTGATCTCTTACTGATCAAGGGGAGATGATGGCCGAGTGGTATTATTGCTAGACTATTAATCCAGAAACTCAGCTAATCATCTGGGGACCTGTGTTCGGATCCTGCCATGGCAGATGGTGGAATTTGAATTCAATTTTAAAAAAAATCAGGAATTAAGAATCTACTGATGTCCATTGTCGGGAAAAGCCCATCTGGTTCACTAATGTCCTTCAGGGAAGAAAATCTGCCATCCTTACCTGGTCTGGCCTTTATGCGACTCCAGAGCCACAGCAATGTGGTTGACTCTCAACTGCCCTCCAAGAGCAACTAGGGATGGGCAATAAATGCTGGCCAACCAGCAATGCCCATGTCCCACAAATGAATAAAAAAATAGCCATGCTTACTGTGCAGTCATTCAGCCTCAGCAACATGTAGCAAGAGAAGGATGGAATCAGCTGGAGCTTTTACTCCTGATTGTCAAAACTTAGCTTCTGCTGTAAAGAAACAAATATTAGGTGAGAACAGGACCAGGTTGGTTATAATATCTTTCCATAGATAATTAGACACACAGGGATGAATTTGACATCCAGACCCACCCACAGCTAGAGCACTCTGCAGTGTCCCCAGCAAGCACATGGAAGCTTGGTGGTTTCAGCAGCATGCTTGTCAGTGTTTGCTTTCGAATACAACTACTGCATTTGCGTCAGACTTCCAGGTTTCCCAACAAATTGGAGTGGGTCCCAGATTGGTTTCTTTCAATTCCACAAAGAGACCTTGTGACAATCACACTTGAAGACGGTACAAGCGTGCAGAGAGAGTGAAAACCTGCAGAACTGGAGGCTTGACATGGCGAGGTGATGCATCTCTGGAGATAACGATGTAGGGTTCTGTTCCATGCGGCCAAAGGGGAACAAGACAGCTGTGGCTGGAAGTGGCAAAACAGGTTATCAGCAAAGATAGGATGCCTTGGACCTTGATATCCTGTCACAAGTGGTTCAATGACTTGAGCCCGGCAAGAAAGGTCAGTGACATGGTACATTCATGTAAAGCCTCTCTCACTCTGCCTTCCTCAACCTTCTCCTCTCCCTCACTCCTCAGACAAACCTTGCTCCTCCATCCTCTCAGTATGGCCACTGGGGTGGGATTTTACTGCCTCGCTCATCCCAAAACCGTTAAATCCTGCCCAAAGTCAACGGCCCTCTCCATGGTCTGCCCCTCCTGTCCAGGATAGTAAAATTCCAGCCAATTTCTCACACTCACAGCACTGTCTTTGTCTCTTTGCAGAAGAGAGTGCATGACATCAGGGAGAGACAGAGAATCAAGGATGACCCACAGTCATTTTCACCTTGACAGCTGAAAGGGAGGAAGCAGCAGAGGTGCTTTGGTTCTCGGTATGTTTGGTGTTGGAGATGGAGAGATATGGGGATGTCTCACAGCTACCTAGTGACAGTTAAATATCACACAGCCAGATGGTGTACAATAATCACTCTTATCAGCAGGCAGGTAATGAAAAATGATAATGTATGCAGTGATGACAGGGTCATCTCAAATTGTCAGTGTGAATTTATGTTTTTCAGTCCCACAGGACTGTCAAGTGTCCCTGAGGCAGTGACGTGGGAGGAGGTTGAAGACTGGTGATGAGAAGGCCACAGGACCCAAGTGCATCCTCCACCAACTCAGATATACACACCTCAGTGAAGGTGAGACAAGGCAGGTAATTAAGTTGTCACAAGGTGTATCACACATCTCAGGTGAGCAGTATGAAGACAGACAGAGGAATGGAGTTGGAGAGCACGGGACCCTCTATACTCTGCTCAGCTGGATATAGATGGGCCAAAGGCAGCAAGCAGGAAATGTGTGAGGTTCTGTCAGCCTGTCCAGTCACATTGTGCACAATTGGAGAGAGATTTGAGAAGCCTGACTCTAGCTTGAATACCATGCTATCCACCTCCATGGAAAGGATGGCTACCTCCTTGGAACGTGGCAATGGCCTGCACACTCAGAATGCACTTGATTGAAGATTGAGTTAACTGTCTGTAACTGTTAAGCATTTCAATGACAGGAGCAAAATGCTCTCCAGTTCTTGGGTAAAGGAGGGTAGATGGAGAAAGGGGACATGGAAATGGGGCCTCTACTCAAAGGACTTCTACGTCTAACTCTTTGTGTCCTACTCTCCCAGCCCCACAAGCTGCCTCCTGTCCCAGTGGCTGAGTCTGCCCTGCACAAGTATAGATGGTAAGAAGTTTAACAACACCAGGTTAAAGTCCAACAGGTTTATTTGGTAGCAAAAGCCACACAAGCTTTTGGAGCTCTAAGCTTAGAGCTCCGAAAGCTTGTGTGGCTTTTGCTACCAAATAAACCTGTTGGACTTTAACCTGGTGTTGTTAAACTTCTTACTGTGTTTACCCCAGTCCAACGCCGGCATCTCCACATCAAGTATAGATGGAGCAGTCCTTGGTGGGGCTCCCCCAGCCTCCCAATCCCAAAGGATGTTGGCCAAGATGGGCTGATAGCTGTGGCAGGGATAGAAGCAGCCCTTATCTAGCTCTGCTAGCCCTGCTGATCATGTGGAAATGCCGGCGTTAGACTGGGGTAAACACAGTAAGAAGTCTCACAAGATCAGGTTAAAGTCCAACAGGTTTATTTGGCAGCACTAGCTTTTGGAGTCTCAGGTTCCTTCATCGGGTGAAAGAGCCTGAGACTCTGAAAGCTAGTGCTGCCAAATAAACCTGTTGGACTTTAACCTGGTGTTGTGAGACTTCTTACTGTACAGCCCTGCTGAGGCCAGAGGAGTTACATCATGGGGAAGTAAAGGATTTATAGTTGTACACGTGTGATATTTAACACCGTGTTACACATGGTTCGTAATAAAATGTATTTCACTGCCCCATTGACCTGCCTTGGCCAGTTTTGCCTGCCGCCTGTCAAGCAGCCTTTTGCCTTGTGAAGAATGGTAATTCTTCACAATTTAGACATACACATTTAGAACTGAATAGTCTCATTAGCGATAGACAACATGGTTTTGTACGAGGGAGGTCATGCCTCACAAATTTGGTTGAGTTTTTTGAGGAGGTGACAAAAATGATTGACGAGGGAAGAGCCATGAATGTCGTCTACATGGATTTTAGTAAAGCGTTTGACAAGGTCCCTCATGGCAGGCTGGTGCAAAAGGTTAAATCTCACAGGATCAAAGGTGAACTAGCTAGATGGGTACAGAACTGGCTTGGCCATAGAAGACAGAGGGTAGCAGTGGAGGGGTCTTTTTCTGATTGGAGGTCTGTGACTAGTGGTGTTCCGCAGGGCTCTGTACTGGGACCTCTGCTGTTTGTGATATATATAAATGATTTGGAAGAACATAGAACATAGAACAGTACAGCACAGAACAGGCCCTTCGGCCCACGATGTTGTGCCGACCTTCATCTGAAACCAAGATCAAGCTATCCCACTCCCTACCATCCTGGTGTGCTCCATGTGCCTATCCAATAACCGCTTAAATGTTCCTAAAGTGTCTGACTCCACTATCACTGCAGGCAGTCCATTCCACACCCCAACCACTCTCTGCGTGAAGAACCTACCTCTGATATCCTTCCTATATCTCCCACCATGAACCCTATAGTTATGCCCCCTTGTAATAGCTCCATCCACCCGAGGAAATAGTCTTTGAACGTTCACTCGATCTATCCCCTTCATCATTTTATAAACCTCTATTAAGTCTCCCCTCAATCTCCTCCGCTCCAGAGAGAACAGCCCCAGCTCCCTCAACCTTTCCTCATAAGACCGACACTCCAAACCAGGCAGCATCCTGGTAAATCTCCTCTGCACTCTTTCCAGCGCTTCCACATCCTTCTTATAGTGAGGTGACCAGAACTGCACGCAATATTCCAAATGCGGTCTCACCAAGGTCCTGTACAGTTGCAGCATAACCCCACGGCTCTTAAACTCCAACCCCCTGTTAATAAAAGCTAACACACTATGTGCCTTCTTCACAGCTCTATCCACTTGAGTGGCAACCTTTAGAGATCTGTGGATATGGACCCCAAGATCTCTCTGTTCCTCCACAGTCTTCAGAACCCTACCTTTGACCCTGTAATCCACATTTAAATTAGTCCTACCAAAATGAATCACCTCACATTTATCAGGGTTAAACTCCATTTGCCATTTTTCAGCCCAGCTTTGCATCCTATCTATGTCTCTTTGCAGCCTACAACAGCCCTCCACCTCATCCACTACTCCACCAATCTTGGTGTCATCAGCAAATTTACTGATCCACCCTTCAGCCCCCTCCTCTAAGTCATTAATAAAAATCACAAAGAGCAGAGGACCAAGCACCGATCCCTGCGGCACTCCGCTAGCAACCTGCCTCCAGTCCGAAAATTTTCCATCCACCACCACCCTCTGTCTTCGATCAGATAGCCAGTTACCTATCCAATCGGCCAACTTTCCCTCTATCCCACACCTCCTTACTTTCATCATAAGCCGACCATGGGGGACCTTATCAAACGCCTTACTAAAATCCATGTATATGACATCAACCGCCCTACCTTCATCAACACACCTAGTTACCTCCTCAAAAAATTCTATCAAATTTGTGAGGCACGATTTGCCCTTCACAAATCCGTGCTGACTATCCCGGATTAATCCGCATCTTTCTAAATGGTCGTAAATCCCATCCCTAAGGACCTTTTCCATCAATTTACCAACCACCGAAGTCAGACTAACCGGTCTATAATTACCAGAAGATGTAGCTGGTCTGATTAGTGAGTTTGTAGATGACACAAAGATTGCTGGAGTTGCGGATAGTGATGAACATTGTCAGAGAATACAGCAGGATATAGATAGGCTGGAAAATTGGGCGGAGAAATGGCAGATGGAATTTAATCCAGATAAATGCGAAGTGATGCATTTTGGTAGATCTAATGCAGAGGGGAGCTATACAATAAATGGCAGAACCATCAGGAGTATAGACACACAGAGGGATCTGGGTGTGCAAGTCCACAGATCCTTAAAGGTGGCAGCACAGGTGGAAAAGGTGGTGAAGAAGGCATATGGCATGCTTGCCTTTATTGGACGGGGCATAGAGTATAAAAGTTGGCATATGATGTTGCAGTTATGTAGAAAGTTGGTTAGGACACATTTGGAATACTGCGCCCAGTTCTGGTCGCCACACTACCAGAAGGATGTGGAGGCTTTGGAGAGAGTGCAGAAAAGGTTTACCAGGATACTGCCTGGTATGAAGGGTATTAGCTATGAGGTGAGATTGAGTAAACTAGGGTTGTTCTCCCTGGAAAGACGGAGGTTGAGGGGCGACCCAATAGAAGTTTATAAAATTATGAAGGGCATAGATAGGGTGAACAGTTGGAAGCTTTTTCCCAGATCAGAAATGACAAACACAAGGGGTCACAAGTTCAAGGTAAGGGGGGCAAGGTTCAATACAGATATGCGGGGGACATATTTTACACAGAGGGTAGTGGGGGCCTGGAATGCACTACCAAGCAAGGTGGTTGAGGCAGACACGCTGGGATCATTTAAGACTTATCTAGATAGCCACATGAACAGACTGGGAATAGAGGGATACAAACGGATGGTCTAGTTAGGAACACATGATCGGTGCAGGCTCGGAGGGCCGAAAGGCCTGTTTCTGTGCTGCATTGTTCTTTGTTCTTTGTAAAGAGTTGAAGACAGACAATATGTGTAAGTGAGAATGAGCAATTGTTTTTGAGACTGCTTGATTGCGATTAGGATGAAGCATGAAGAGGGGCCATATAACAGTTGTCAGGTTGATGGTATAAGGGAGAATCAGGCCATATATAAAAAGTACAAAGGAGAAGTGAGAAAGGAAATAAGTGGTCTAAAAAAAACGGCATGAGAATAAATTGGTAGCTAGCATAAAAGGGAATCTAAAAGTCCTCTCCAGGCCAAATTTAAAGTGAAAGTGTTATCAGGGGAGAGGTGGGGTTGGTGAGGAGACCAGTTGATGGAGGAGAGGAATGTCTGTGGCGGAAAATGAGTGCATCAATGTTTACTAAATATGTTATATATAAAGGAGCAGGTAACTAAAATACATTAACTTTTAGGATCAACTAGGTTGATGGTTTTGATGCCACAAATGTATGTCCCTATCTTGTGAATGTTTACTACATCACGATTTAAGTCTCAAATTTTTGTCATATCTGGAGATATTTTTGCATCTAGCGGCCGCTGGAATATTTGCAGCATTGTCTTTCCTCTCGATGATCCAGGACAACTTGTATCAAGTTGGACTGTTAGAGCTCATCTGTGTCTCATTTGTGTTCTCCTGCAAATAAACCAATAAACACCCCATATGATTGATTGGTGACCCAGAAAGATTCCAGATCTGAAGCCCCAGCCATTCCTGCGCTAGTTCGCCAATCTTCCCCACCTTATCTCTCAAAGTTGGCCCTTCCTTCCTGACCTTCTCCTGCTTGATGCTCTTCCCCCAAGCTACAGAAAGAGGCGTCGAGCAATTGGAACTCGGGTGAGGGTCAGGGAGAGCCACCCTCGACAAGTATGAGGAGGTCAGGAGGGAAGGGCCGCTACCGGGGGAGGAGATTGTGAAGGGTCAGGGCCAAGGAGAGGAAGGTTTCTCCTCTTTCTGGCCCTCATGTTCTCCAAACCCCTTCCCCCTGTCCCATTTAACTCTCCCCCTCAATCATATCATATTTTTCTCCCTTTCAAGATTTACCAATCAATTCACCAATCGCAGAATGCTATTGCTAAAATGATAACACCCATTGCTGGTATCTGATTACAAATATCACCTGATATGTATGCTGCATGCATTAATATTAATAGCAGCAATGATATAATAGTGTTCCCATCCTATAGGTAACCCCACCATGACTATTAAACAAACCAGGCAGTACAAATTTTACTTTAACAGTATCTTGCAATATTGTTAATTTGACAGTAGAATATTCTATTGTTACTTATAACACTGTGCAGACAATTACATGGATTTTGGTGACTGCCTCAGCCCCTATTAACATGTTCTGCACATGGCACCATTTGACACACTCCAATGCCTAACTTGCTGAACTTTTCCTCATAAGACAGCTCCTTCATCCCAGGAATCAATATAAGAAGCTTCGCTGAACTGCTTCCAGTGCAAGTTTATCCCTCCTTAAATAAGGAAACCAAAACTGTCTGCAGTCCTCATGATATGGTCTCACCAACCTCCATTCAGTTGCAACAAGACTTCCCCACTTTTATACTCTATCTTCTTGCATTAAAAGCCAATGTTTCATTTCCAAAGATGTGCAGGTTAGGTTGATTGGCCATGCTCAATTTCCCCATAGTGTCCTAAAATGTGTAGATTAGGGGGATTAGCAGGGCAAATATGTGGGGTTACAACGATAGGGGCTGGGTGGGATTGTTGTCATTACAGACTCGATGGGCTGAATGGCCTCCTTCTGCACTGTAGGGATTCTATCATTTTATGATTTGTCTTCTTCATTATTTGCTGTATCTGCGTGCTAACCTTTTGTGATTTATGTGCAAGAACATTCTGATCCCTCTGTAACACAGCATTCTGCAGTCACTCTAATTAAATAATATTCTGCTTTTCAGTTGTTCCTACCAAACTGGATAACCTAACATTTTTCCACATTGTATTCTGACAATTTTTTTTCTCCACTCACTTAACCTATCTGGAGCCCTTTGCAGTGTCTTTGTGTCCTCCTCAAAACCTGTTTTCCTACATATATTTTCCATGTCAGCAAATTAGGAAACCATACACTCTGTTCCTTCATCCAAGTCATCTATATAGATGGTAAAAAAATGAAGCACCAGTACAGATCCAGGTGGCACCCCACTAGAGTTAGTTTGCCAAACTGAAAATCACCCATTTATCTCAAGTGTCTCCAATTAGGGCGGCACGGTAGCACAGTGGTTAGCACTGCTGCTTCTCAGCACCAGGGACCTGGGTTCGATTCCCAGCTTGGGTCACTGTCTGTGTGGAGTTTGCACGTTCTCCTCGGGTCTGCGTGGGTTTCCTCCGGGTGCTCCGGTTTCCTCCCACAGTCCAAAGATGTGCGGGTTAGGTTGATTGGCCATGCTAAAATTGCCCTTAGTGTCCTGAGATGCGTAGGTTAGAGGGATTAGTGGGTAAATATGTAGGGATATGGGGGTAGGGCCTGCGTGGGATTGTGGTTGGTGCAGACTCGATGGGTCGAATGGCCTCTTTCTGTGCTGTAGGGTTTCTATGATTCTAGGTTAGTTAGTCCTCCATCCATGATAATATATTATCCACCACGCTACAAGCTCTTATCTTGGTTAATAATCTTTCATTTGATACCTTACTGAATGCCTTTTGGAAATTCAAGTACACCACATCTACTGATTCCCCTTAATCCACCTTGCTTGTCACATTCTCAAGGAATTCTAATATATTTGTCAAAGCTGATTTCCCTTTCATAAAATAATGTTGACTCTGCTTGATTGTATTAAGATTCTCTATATGTCCTGTTATGGGCAGCACGGTGGCACAGTGGTTAGCACTGCTGCCTCACAGCACCAGGGACCCGGGTTCGATTCCGGCCTTGGGTCACAATGTCTGTGAGGAGTTTGCACATTCTCCCCGTGTCTGCATGGGTTTCCTCAGGTGGTCCGAAAGACGTGCTTGGTTAGATGGATTGACCATGCCAAATTCTCCCTCAGTGTTCCTGAACAACTGCCAGAGCATGGCGACTAGGGGATTTTCACATTAACTTCATCGCAGTGTTAATGTAAGTTTATTTGTGACACTAATAAATAAACTTTAAACCTTATAATGGGTTCCAGCATTTTCCCAATGCCAGATGTTAGACTGGCTGGTTTGAGTTCCCTTCTACCTCTTTTCTTGAATAGTGGTGTTATGTTTGTGAGTTTCCAATCTGCTGGGACCTTTCCAGAATCCAGGGACGATTACAACCAGTGCATTGATTATTTCTACAATCACTTCTTTTAAGATCCTAGGATACAGGCCATCAGGTCCATGTCACTTGTCAGCCTTTAGTCCCATTATAGGATATGAGAAGCAAGGCTTTGGACAAATTGGAATTTCCAAAGCATGGAAAATAGGAGGAAACCTGAAGAGTGTTGAAATAGTCAGGTTTGGATGAGACAAAGACAAGGGTTTTAATAGCTTGGACTGAGGTAGGTGACGTGATTGAGGTGGGAGCGGATGGTCTTTGTTCTGGAGGAGATATGGAAGGAAGGACAAATTGTAATTTTGAGATGGGAAAGTCATCTTGGATTTGAGTAGAATGCCAAGGTTGCCAAGAATCTGGTCCAGCCAGCTACAGTGACAGGCAAGTGGATGGAATTCATGATGACTGCTAAAGACAACAACTTTAGTCTTCTCTCTGTTTAGCTGGATTAGCTTGTGACTCATTGAAGAATGGTCTGACAACGTGGGGACAATGTGGAGGGATCAGGAGTGCTGGAGGAATTGCTACTACTGAACCAAGTTGACACATGTTGCAAAATCTTGTGACCACTGTATCTTCACAAATTCCCTGATGACTAAGATTGCTATGGAAGACTGAAACTTGATGAGTATCTTTCCAAAATGCAATGTTGTTTTTGAAATAAAATACCTCTCATTTTTAGTAAGAAACTTGCTGACATGTTACACAATACAATTGCAATCAAAATAGGAGATCATTATTTATGTGAACCTAAACATTCAGTATTGATGAGCTATTTAACCCAGGGGTGGTGCCCTTACCTGCATCCTTTGTCACTGAGTAATTATTCAGGAGTGGATCTTGAAAATGATTTTTCTCCCCTCTTCCAAAGTCATAGGCATTGAGGCCAGTTGCAATGCCTGATGCGCCAAGACAACTCTGGGCACAGTACCCACTTAATGTTTGCTGTCCATTACAAACATCTCTACCTTCAGAATATGGCACTAAACATATTCTGAAAGCAGAATACATGGGACATGAGTGTCGCTGGCTGGCCAGTAATTATTGCCCATTCCCTGTTGCCCGAAGGCAGTTGCCAGTCAACCACATTGCTGTGGCTGTGGAGTCACATGTAGGCCAGACTGGGTCAGGACGGCAGATTTCCTTCCCTAAAGGGCATTATTGAAACAGATGGGTTTTTCCGACCACTGACAATGGTTTCATGGTCATCTGTAGATTCTTAATTCCAAATACTTTTTATTGAATTCAAATTCCACTGTCTGCCATAGCAGGATTCAAACCGGAGCATTAGTTGAGTTTCTGGATTAATAGTCTGGAAATAATACCACTAGGCCATCACCTCCCCAGTAAAGTGTAGAAATCAGAACCGCTTAGGAGTGATCTCCATATTAGTGTGCCATTAGCATTTATGCAATCCAGGATTCTAACTCAGTGAACATACGGAAACACAGAAAAGGTATCACATATGCTTCTTCCTAGAGTTAACTTTGCAGATACATATGTAGTTAAGATTTTCTCCATTAAATAGCAATTTTGGAGAAACAAATATATGCTGCTAATAATTCAATTTTTATTGTGTTTTAAGCATCTATATTATCATGGGACAGAGATAGGACAGATTATTTTCAAGATAAGGAAAGAGGATGTTATAAATCTGGTATACTTCCATGTTGCAACCAGTACATGAATCCTTTTTAATGATAAACATGGGGAATTTTATGCCTGTATTTTGTAGGTAGGGAACTTCCCATGGAATTTATCATAAAATACTTCGTTTTCTTTGAAGTAAGAATTTAATTGCAATTACTTTCTTCAACAAAAAGGGTTTTTTTCCTTCCTGTGGTAATTTCCTAAATGGTTACCAAAGTATTAGAAATCACAAACATGGAACTAAGTGGATGGGAAGTGTGAAATGGAAGTTAATAGGTTACAAGTGCATGTAGATGAAGAGGGCCATTTGAGTGCCTCTAAAACCAAGAGAGAACTTCAGACAATTAGCAAATTATTGCCATCTATATCGCTCCACGCCATCCAGCCATCCCACTTACATTATCGAGCATTACTGATCTATTGAAGACATGGGGAGTTTGAATGTAACCCCTACTGCAATGGTTTCCAAACCTTACCCTTTGCGTACTCATTGCTTCCAGGGCCCCCAAGCTGCCCACTCCCCTTACCAGTGTACAGCTTTAATAAAAGCAAATTACTGCGGATGCTGGAATCTGAAACCAAAAAAGAAAATGCTGGAAAATCTCAGCAGGACTGACAACATCTGTAAGGAGAGAAAAGAGCTGACGTTTCGAGTCCAGATGACTCTTTGTCAAAGCTGGTAACTAGCAGATAGAATTTGGTATGGGGACAGAAAATAATTGCTTCAGTCTTCCCAATATTTAACTGGAGGAAGTTTCTGCTTATCCAGTACTGAGTGTTGATAAGCAGTCAGATAATTTAGCAGTGGCAGAAGTCGAGAGAGGAGTTGAGGAAAAGTTGGACATCGTTGGTGTACACATGAAAACTAACACTGGATGATGCTGGCGAGGTTCAGCTCATGGATGGGAAATAGCGCAGGGCCAAGAATCAATTCTTGGGGACACCAGAGACAACAATGTGGGAATAAGTGACAACCAGGATACAATTAAATAGATAAAAATGGAACCAGGTGAAGGCACTCCCACCCAGATGGAATTAGAGGGGGATGGTACAGTCATCGTGACAAAGGTTGCAGACAGGTTGAGAGGAACAAGGTAAGAAAGTTTACCTTAGTTACAGTCACACAGGATGTAATTTGTGATTTTAGAAGGAATTGTTTTTGCCTTTTTCCAGTGGTGTACAGGACCTTGGTTAGAGGGATTTAAACATGGACTTCAGGGAAGATGGTCGTGAATTTAAGAGGTGACAACATGTTAAAGGCCTTTGAAGAGGAAACAGAGCTTGGAGATGTGAAGCAGGTTTGTAAGTTTAAGTTTAAGTTTATTTATTAGTGTCACCAGTAGGCTTACGTTAACACCGTAATGAAGTTACTGTGAAAATCCCCTAGTCGCCATGCTCCGGCGCCTGTTCGAGTACACGGAGGGAGAATTTAGCACGGCCAATGCACCTAACCAGCACGTCTTTCGGACTAAACCGGAACACCCGGAGGAAACCCACGCAGACATGGGGAGAACGTGCAGACTGCGTACAGACAGCGACCCAAGCTAGGAATTAAACCGGGGTCCTTGGCGCTGTGAGGCAGCACTGCTAACGACTGTGCCACCCTTAAGGATGGTGAAGTGATACGTGACAGATAATGTGACGGGTGAGGATTGTTCAAACACCCCATTAGCCTCTGCATTCATAGGACCATCCTCCGCCTTTACTGCCAACTCCAGCACAATGCTAACATCAAACACATCTTCCCCTCACTGCCGGAACCCCCATCTCCACCACCCCCTCGCCCCGCACCAACTCCATCAGCATTCCGTAGGGCCAGCTCCCTCCGTGACAACCTAGTCCACTCCTCCGTCATGCCTAACTACCCATCCCCTTCCCACTGCACCTTCCCATGGAATCACAAATGGTGTAACACCTGGTCCTTTACCTCCTCCCGCCACACCATTCAAGGCTCCAAATACTCCTTTCAGGTTAAGCAGTGTTTCACCTGCACTTCCTTCGGGTCGCTCTATTGTATTCACTGCTTACACTCCTCTACACTGGGGAGTCTATCCGCGGGTGACCGCTTTGCAAAACATCTTTGTTCAGTCCACCAGCATGACCCCCCACCTTCCTGCTGCCTGCCATTTTAACTCGGTGTGGTGAACCACTGTAGTTGTCTGTTTATGTGATAGTTATGTGATATGCCTGGCCACGCCCCTGCTGCCTCAATCCGGGGCTCCGCCCTCCTTGGGGTATAAAGGTGGCTGCTCTCCGCCCCTTTTGCCTAAATTCAGATTAGCTATCGGTTTGGGAGTGCTTCAGTTCTTTATTAATAAAAGCCTGTTGTTTCACAACATCTAGTCTTTGCGTGAATCAATGGTGCATCAATTTTATTAACAAAATTTTGAGATGGAGCAACTCCTGAAACCTGACAAATTGGACTTGGATCCTCAGGCAGTTGGCGCCTCTAACTCTTTCGATCACTGGCTGCGCTGTTTTGAGACCTTCATCACCTCCTCCTCCGTCGTCGTAACCGACATCGACAAACTACACGTGCTCCACGCCCGTGTCAGCGCTCACGTCTTCGCGCTGATCTGAGACGCGGAAACTTACCAAGAGGCAATCGATCTCCTCAAGAGCCAGTACAACCAGCAGCCGAATGAGGTCTACGCCAGACACCTGCTGGCCACTCGCAGACAGCAGCCCGGGGAATCGACTGAACAATTCCTGCGCGAACTGCGTGCACTCGGCAGAGCCTGCAGCTGCAAGGCCGTTTCAGCCGCCCAAAACGCCGATGACCTGATCAGAGATGCCTTTGTCGCGGGCATCAGGTCGACCGATATCCGGCAGCGCCTGCTGGAACAAGGTGGGCTGGACCTGAAGAAAACTGTGGAGCTTGCCGGCTCGCTGGAGGTGGCTTTCCGGAACCTCGAGGCCTACACCCCCGGCCACGTGGACACCACGAGCGCAGCCATCTCTGTACCCGGGAGGGTCGCAAACCTACGCCGTGCCCCGTCCCGACGCCGAACTGACCACTGCGGCAGTCCCTGGAGGCCCGAGGTGCTACTTCTGCGGCCTGGAGAAGCCCCCACGACGACGCTGCCCGGCAAAAGACGCGATCTGCTCTGGCTGCGGTAAGAAGGGTCATTACCTGAAAGTTTGCAGGGCAAAATCGGCCCCCAGGCCCAGCAGCATCGCATGCGATCTGCAGGAGGCATTGCCTTCGACGCCATCAGCTGTGTGCGATCCGCGGGTGCCACCATTTTGGACGCCAGCGGCCGCGAGCGACCCACGGAGGACGCCATCTTGGATGCCATCAGCCACATGCGATCAACGGGAGCCGCCATCTTGGGTGACATCAGCCGAGTCACGGGGGCCGCCATTTTGGGAACCGTCCACCGCATCGCCTAACCCGACAGTGGCCTCGGTCGTGTTGGACCAGTCCAGGCCTCGCCTGGCCGATGATGGACGTCAAGGTAAACGTCAAGGCCATACTACTAATTGCTTATTTGACAGTGGGAGTACGGAGAGTTTCATCCACCCTAACACGGTGAGGCGCTACGCACTGCCAGTACTGCCAATGCAGCAATCAATCTCCATGGCTTCGACGTCCCGGTCGGTGAATGTCCTCGGGTACTGTGTAGCAACTCTGACTGTACGGGGCACGGTGTACGACAAGTGCAGGCTCCTCATGCTGCCACAGCTCTGCGCTGCCGTACTACTGGGGTTAGATTTCATGTGCCACCTTGGGAGCATCACGATGGTATAAAATGGGCCTTTTCCCCCAATCTCCGTCCAAAATCCACAGCTATCAGACCAGCCACCGCACACCACCTGTGGTCTCTCGACCCTCAAAGTCGCCCCTCCCTCGCTCTTTGAACACCTCACCCCCGACTGCAAGCCCATTGCCACCAAAAGCAGACGGTACAGCGCTGGAGATAGAGCGTTTATCAAGTCTGAGGTGCGACGTCTCCTGGGGGAGGGGATCATTGAGGCCAGTACCAGCCCCTGGAGCGCCCAAGTGGTGGTTGTTAAGACTGGGGAGAAACTTCGCATGGTTATTGACTACAGTCAGACCATCAACCGATACATGCAGCTGGATGCGTATCCCCTTCCCCGCATATCTGACATGGTCAATCAGATTGCACAATATTGGGTGTTCTCCACCATTGATTTGAAGTCTGCATACCACCAGCTCCCTATCCGCCCGGAAGACCGCCAATATACTGCCTTCGAGGCAGATGTCCGTCTCTACCACTTCCTTCAGGTCCCCTTCGGCGTCACCAACGGGGTCTCGGTTTTCCAGCGTGAGATGGACCGAATGGTAGACCAGAACGGGCTGCGGGCCACCTTCCCGTACCTGGATAACGTCACCATCTGCGGCCACGATCAGCAGGACCACGACGATAACCTCCAAAAATTCCTCCACACTGCAGCACTCCTTAACCTGACCTATAATAAGAAGTGCGTATTCCGCACGCGCCGCCTCGCCATCCTTGGTTGTGTTGTGGAGAACGGGGTCATTGGCCCCGATCCCGACTGCATGCGTCCCCTCCTGGAACTTCCTCTCCCCACCACCCTCAAAGCGCTGAGGAGATGCCGAGGCTTCTTCTCATACTACGCCCAGTGGGTCCCCAATTATGCAGACAAAGCCCGTCCGCTCATCAAATCCGCATCTTTTCCCCTAGCGGCGGAGGCTCGGCTGGCCTTTGACCGCATCAAAGCGGATATCGCGAAGGCCACGATGCACGCTGTAGACGAATCCACCCCATTCCAGGTGGAGAGCGATGCGTCTGATTTTGCCCTAGCCGCCACTCTTAACCAGGTGGGCAGACCCGTGGCCTTCTTCTCGCGCACCCTCCAGGGCCCTGAAATTCGACACTCCTCTGTCGAAAAAGAGGCACAAGCCATCGTGGAGGCTGTGTGGCGCTGGCGCCACTACTTAGCTGGCAAACGGTTCACCCTGCTCACGGACCAATGGTCCGTCGCCTTTATGTTCAGTAACGCGCAGCGGGGCAAAATCAAGAACGATAAGATTTTGAGGTGGAGGATTGAGCTCTCCACCTACAATTACGACATTTTATACCAGCCTGGGAAGTTCAATGAGCCCCCAGACGCCCTGTCCCAGGGGACCTGGGCCAGCGCGAACCTAGACCGGTTACAGACTCTCCACGATGACCTCTGCCACCCGGGGGTGACCAGGTTCTTCCACTTCATCAAGGCCCGGAACCTGCCCTATTCCATCGAGGAAGTCAGGTCTGTAACCAGGCACTGCCAGGTCTGCGCAGAGTGCAAGCTGCACTTCTATCGGCCAGACAGAGCGCACCTCATCAAAGCCACCCGCCCTTTCAAACGCCTGAGCGTTGACTTCAAAGGCCCCCCTCCCCTCCTCTGACCGCAACGTATATTTCCTCAACATCGTTGATGAGTATTCGCGGTTCCCCTTTGCTATTCCCTGCCCGAATATGACCTCGGCCACGGTCGTCAGGGCCCTGCACAGCCTCTTCACCCTGTTTGGTTTCCCCAGCTATATTCATAGCGACCGGGGTTCCTCTTTTATGAGTGATGAGCTGCGCCAGTACCTACTCTCCAAAGGCATAGCCTCGGGTGGGACCACCAGCTACAACCCCAGGGGGAACGGACAGGTGGAGAGGGAGAATGCGACAGTCTGGAAGGCCGTTTTATTAGCTCTCCGGTCTAAGGGTCTTCCAGTCTCCCGCTGGCAAGAGGTCCTCCCTGATGCGCTACACTCAATTAGGTCACTACTGTGCACGGCTACCAACGCCACCCCTCATGAACGAATGTTTGTTTTCCCCAGGAAGTCCTCCTCGGGGACCTCACTACCGTCGTGGCTGACGTCCCCAGGCCCTGTCCTGCTCCGGAAGCACGTGCGGACCCATAAACCGGACCCCCTGGTCGAAACAGTCCGGCTCCTCCACGCCAACCCCCAATACGCCTATGTGGCATATCACGACGGGCGGGAGGACACGGTCTCCATTTGTGATCTGGCCCCCGCAGGTACTACGTCCCACGGCCTCTCACCCCCAGCTCCCAACATTGCCCATGATGCTCCAGGGTCACAGCACGCTCATTTAGCCCCCGTGTACGGCACGCCTGAGCCCCAGGAGCAGCCTCCACACACCCGGCAGTCTGAAGGCGCTACAGACGGCTTCACCGGTTATGGACTGGCGTCTGACCCATCACCGCGGCCTCCTGAACCGGCACCATGGCCGACACTGCGGCGGTCACAACGGCAGATCAAGCCCCCGGAGAGTCTGAACTTGTAACTTGAATCAATAACTTGTGACTGTCGTTCCACCACCTCGCCCCCGCCGAACTCTTTTTTTAAACAGGGGGTGAATGTGGTGAAGCACTGTAGTTGTCTGTTTATGTGATAGTTTTGTGATATGCCTGGACACGCCCCTGCTGCCTCAATCCAGGGCTCCGCCCTCTTCGGGGTATAAAGGTGACTGCTCTCCGCCCCTTTTGCCTCAGTTCGGATTAGCTATCGGTTTGGGAGTGCTCCAGTTCTTTGTTAATAAAAGCCTGTTGTTTCACAACAACGAGTCTTTGCGTATTCAATGGTGCATCACTCGGCATCTTGCTCTCATGCCCACATGTCCATCCTTGGCCTGCTGCAATGTTCCAGTGAAGCCCATCGGCAAACTGGAGGAGCAGCACCTCATCTTCATGCGGGGCACGTTGCAGCCCTCAGGACTGGAGTTCAACAACTTTAGATTGTGACCTTTCTCCGCCATTTTAAAGCCCCCTTTTAAAATATTCCATACATGTATTGCCTCAATGCAAAACTCCCGCTCCCCCAACCACACCAGGCCGTTTGTCTTTCGTTCGTAAAAGTTGCTACTTTTTGTTGCAATCTCTCACATTCTCCCTCCCTTCAATTTTGATCAAGAGTCAAAGGTCTGCTCTGTTTCATATTTAAGGTGCCTCTCCAATTTTAAACATTCCTTCCTTTTTGACATTTCCCAGAAACAATGTCCGATACTGCAAACCACTGTAACCACTGTATCTGCAAAGTACTACACGTCCACTTTTGAAGTGAACTTTCCTCTTGCAGCAGATGAATTATTTTTACTGCATCCTAATGTGCTTAACCACAGCTAAAAATAGGACTGATCAACCAGCCCAGTTGAGTATTTTGTTTCCTCTAACAAATGACAATGGAAATTAAACTCGGCCTTCTGGCTAAGATCAAATGTGTCAGATCAAGCCCAAGTTGGGGCGCAACGCCTCATCTTGTCAGTCGCTATGTGGGGGCCATGAATTGGATTCAATTTCAAAGAACAACAAAGAACAATACAGCACAGGAACAGGCCCCCCGGCCCTCCAAGCCCGCGCCGCTCCCCGGTCCAGGATTGAATCCTGAATCCAGGATCCCCGCCCAATTTTCCAGCCTATCTACATACCAATATCCTATCCACCGAGCTGTCCCTCACAGCTACGATGCTTTGTTCATTACAACCTATTAACTTACCCCCACCCCCCCATTCCAGACCATGTGATCTCCAGGGAGAGGCGAAAACCCAGAGTGAAAAACCCCAGGGCCAATATGGGGAAAAAAAATCTGGGAAATTCCTCTCTCACCCCCTGAGGCGATCGAAACGAGTCCAGGAGATCACAATGGCCCTGATCGGAAAATGCTTCCCAACCCTAGTCATTTCCACTTCCACGAACACCATATGAATTCCCTGCCCCCGAGACAGGTTCCCAACTATCCGCAGTCTCACTCTGTACTGGCACCAGCAAGATGATCATAGAATGAAGCCTTGAAACGAGAAACCAGGAACAATTAGCCCGCGCCGCTCCCTGGTCCAAACTAGACCACTCTTTTGTATCCCTCCATTCCCACTCCGTTCATATAGCTGTCTAGATAAGTCTTAAACGTTCCCAGTGTGTCCGCCTCCACCACCTTGCCCGGCAACACATTCCAGGCCCCCACGACCCTCTGTGTGAAATATGTCCTTCTGATATCTGTGTTAAACCTCCCCCCCTTCACCTTGAACCTATGACCCCTCGTGAACGTCACCACCGACCCGGGGAAAAGCTTCCCACCGTTCACCCTATCTATGCCTTTCATAATTTTATACACCTCTATTAAGTCTCCCCTCATCCTCCGTCTTTCCAAGGAGAACAACCCCAGTTTCCCCAATCTCTCCTCATAACCAAGCCCCTCCATACCAGGCAACATCCTGGTAAACCTCCTCTGTACTCTCTCCAAAGCCTCCACGTCCTTCTGGTAGTGTGGCGACCAGAACTGGACGCAGTATTCCAAATGCGGCCGAACCAACGTTCTATATATCTGCAACATCAGACCCCAACTTTTATACTCTATGCCCCGTCCTATAAAGGCAAGCATGCCATATGCCTTCTTCACCACCTTCTCCACCTGTGACGTCACCTTCAAAGATCTGTGGACTTGCACACCCAGGTCCCTCTGCGTCTCTACACCCTTTATGGTTCTGCCATTTATCGTGTAGCTCCTCCCTACATTATTCCCACCAAAATGCATCACTTCGCATTTATCAGGATTGAACTCCATCTGCCATTTCCTTGCCCAAATTTCCAGCCTATCTATATCCTTCTGTAGCCTCTGACAATGTTCCTCACTATCTGCAAGTCCTGCCAGTTTTGTGTCGTCCGCAAACTTACTGATCACCCCAGTTACTCCTTCTTCCAGATCATTTATATAAATCACAAACAGCAGAGGTCCCAATACAGAGCCCTGCGGTACACCACTAGTCACAGGCCTCCAGCCGGAAAAAGACCCTTCCACTACCACCCTCTGTCTTCTATGACCAAGCCAGTTCTCCACCCATCTAGCCACCTCCCCCTTTATCCCATGGGATCCAACCTTTTTCACTAGCCTACCATGAGGGACTTTGTCAAACGCTTTACTAAAGTCCATATAGACAACATCCACGGCCCTTCCTTCGTCAACCATTTTGGTCACTTCTTCAAAAAACACCACCAGGTTCGTGAGGCATGACCTCCCTCTCACAAATTCAATTTGAATTTGGTTCAAGGGGCAAGCAAAGAGATAGATTTGGGGTTGCCCCGTCTGTTGTTCGTACCCAGGAGATGGTAGGAGGCCCAGGTTAATGCTCTGGGGACATGGGTTCAAATCCCACCTTGGCTGCTGGTGGCGTTTCAAAATTCCATTAATTGTTTGGGGTGGCACGGTGGCACGGTGGCACGGTGGCACGGTGGTTAGCACTGCTGTCTCACGGCGTGGGGGAACCGGGTTCAATTCCGGCCTTGAGTGACTGTCCGTGCGGGAGAGTTTCAAAGTTCTCCCCGTGTCTGCGTGGGTTTCCTCCGAGTGCTCCGGTTTCCTCCCACAGTCCAAAGATGTGCAGGTTCGGTGAATTGGCCATGCTAAATTGCCCCTTAGTCATAGAGTCAGAGAGGTTTACAGCATGGAAACAGGCCCTTCAGCCCAACTTGTCCACACCGCCCTTTTTTTAAAAACCCCTAAGCTAGTCCCAATTGCCTGCATTTAGCCCATATCCCTCTATATCCATCTTACCCATGTAACTATCTAAATGCTTTTTAAAAGGCAAAATTGTACCCGCCGCTACTACTACCTCTGGCAGCTTGTTCCAGACACTCACCACCCTCTATGTGAAATAGTTGCCCCTCTGGACACTTTTGTATCTCTCCCCTCTCACCTTAAACCTATGCCCTCTAGTTTTAGACACCCCTACCTTTGGGAAAAGATATTGACTATCTAGCTGATCTATGCCCCTCATTATTTTATAGACCTCTATAAAATCACCTCTCAGCCTCCTACGCTCCAGAGAAAAAAGTCCCTGTCTATCCAGCCTCTCCTTATAACTCAATCCGTCAAGTCCCAGTAGCATCCTAGGAATCTTTTCTGAACTCTTTCTAGTTTAATAATATCCTTTCTATAATAGGATGACCAGAATTGCACACAGTATTCCAAGTGTGGCCTTACCAATGTCTTGTACAACTTCAACAAGACATTTCAATTCCTGTATTCAATGTTCTGACCGATGAAACCAAGCATGCCGAATGTCTTCTTCACCACTCTGTCCGCCTGTGACTTCACTTTCAAGGAGCTATGAACATGTACCCCTAGATCTCTTTGTTCTGTAACTCTCCCCAACGCCCTACCATTAACTGAGTAAGTCCTGCCCTGGTTCAATCTCCCAAAATGCATCACCACGCATTTGTCTAAATTAAACTCCATCTGCCATTCGTCAGCCCACTGGCCCAATTGATCAAGATCCTGTTGCAATTGGAGATAACTTTCTTCACTGTCCACTATGCCACCAATCTTAGTGTCATCTGCAAACTTATTAACCATGCCTCCTATATTCCCATCCAAATCATTAATATAAATGACAAATAACAGTGGACCCAGCACTGATCCCTGAGGCACACCGCTGGTCACAGGTCTCCAGTTTGAAAAACAATTCTCTACAACCACCCTCTGGCTTCTGTCAAGATGTGTCTCAAGATGTGCAGGTTAGGGGGATGAGTGGGATAAATGGGTGGGGTTATGGGGATAGGGCGAGCAATGGGCCTGGGTAAGATGCTTTGTTGCAGAGTTAGTGCAGATTTGATGGGCCGAATGGCCTCTTACTGCACTGTAGGGATTCAGTGCTCCGAGAATTGGCATTGTAACTTTAAGAATGGAGTAAAAGTTTAAAAATGCAAAAAAATAAAATATTTCACATTTTAATGATGCTGGGGGAAATTTTCCAACCTCACCACACCTGGAGCAGGTCGTACCGATCCCAGAAAATAACACACGGACCTAAAAGTCGGTTTAGCACCCGGCACCAAACGATATGCAATCGTTATAGTCTTTTTCTAATGGAGCAAACTGGGTCACGCCAGAAAGGGCGCAAGGCCATTTAGCATATTTAAGGTAGTATTTAAATATGCCTATCCCATTCGGCGCCGGATTCACCCAGCTCCCAGGACCTTCCGACCTTCGGGTGCAGCGTAAGGCCAGCGTCATTCCTGGTCTCCACGCCAGGGGGCTCGGAGGTCATTGAAACCTGGTGGTCAGGGACATGGCTGGGCAGTGCCCACCTGGCAGTACCCACCTGGCACAGTGCCAGTTGTGCACTGCTAGTGTGCCAAGGCAGTGCCAAAGGGGGCGGGGGCTATGACGGGGATTATATGCAGGCATGTTGTGCAGGGGGGTGTGGGGGTCGTGCAGGAGTGGAGCATGAAGTGGGCTCATGTCAGGGGTCATGAAGGGGGCATGTTGGGAGTTATGAAGGGGGGCATGTCAGGAGTTATGAAGGGGGACCCATTCAGAGGCCCCCAATGCCCCGATGCTGGTGATCTGTGCTGGGAGGTGGTAGAGAAACATGCCACCGATAAGGGGTGGGGGGGGAGGGTGGGGGGCACGTCCCAATATCCATGGGGGGAAGGCGTGCACTGTGGGACTGGGGCGACCTCCCAAAATGTGCCCGATCACTTTGCAGCCTGGCTCATCAGCATGTTTAGGCCCCGCCCCTCCCAGAACAAGAACGCAACTCACCATTCTCCAAAGAAATGACTAAATGTAGGGCGATTGCGGTCCCGACCACATTGGACAGACCAGCGTGGATCACTCCGATATTCACGCCATTATAACAGTTAAAATCACAGCTACTGTGTTTCTTCCTTGAGTTACATATTTCAGATTTAAACTGAGAATGTCGCATGCTCAATAAAAATGAGCAATTTTACAAAGAGAGCAGATCAGTCAGTGTGTGAAGTTGGTGAAAGTGAGTTAAGCTACTCTCAATGAAATGACTGGCGGCATGGTGGCACAGTGGTTAGCATTGCTGCCTCATAGTGCCAGGGACCCGAGTTCGATTCCAGCCTCGGGTGACTGTCTGCGTGGAGTTTGCACACTCTCCCCGTGTCTGCATGGGTTTCCTCCTGTTTCCTCCCACAGTCTAAAGATTTGTGGGTTAGGTTGATTGGCCATGCTAAAATTGCCTCTTAATGATCAGGAGGGTAAATATATGGGTTTACGAGGATAGGACAGTACTTGAGTGGGATTATTGTTAGTGCAGGCTTGATGGGCCAAATGGCCTCCTTCTGCACTGTAGATTCTATGACTGTTTTCAAGACAAACTAATTTGAATAACTCCCAAAATCTAGCATAGAAGTCAAAACCAGCAGCTAGAAAGATAGGAGAAAATGTTTGACAAAGGAGAACGATATTTTGGACAAAAAGTATTGTAATGGTGACAGAATGTATCAGTTAAGGAGAGCTTTGTAGTCTTCTGTATCTTAACAGCGAGTATATATAAACGGCTTGTAACTATATACACATATACAATAAAAGGTACCGGCAAGGAGCTATCTCCATGTTTAGATCTGAACACATCTCTGGCCAATGCCACACTCACCTTAGGTCTGTGTCATGTGCCTTCTTACATCACATTTTGGGCGGTTACCGTACTCAGTCCCACATTAACCCTGTGTATGCCAAACACACGTACAACAACAAATATTAATTTATTTTAAAAGCTGAATAATCGCGAGGATAAAATGTAGAAAAGCAACCAGAACTGGAATAGTCGCATTGAAGAGGTAACAAAGCAATAGGGTTTCAGCAGCAGGTGAACTGGGAATTGGGGTGATGTCGGGCAACGTTACAGGGATGGAAATAGGCGGGGGTCTGAGTGAGGGCACAAATGTGAGGTGGGAAGCTCATCTCAGAGTCAAATACGGCACCAAGATTGTGAACAGACAGGTTTTACCTCAACTGTGGCCAGTTGGTAACTAGGGGATAGAATTCAGCACCTTTGTAATCTGCCACAACCAACTCCTGTAACATCTGGTAATGTTCAGGAATGTTTCTTGACGCTTTCGTGGGATGTGGGCGTCATTGACAAAGCCAACATTGGGTTGTCCATCCCCAATTGCCCTTAAACTGAGTGGCTCACTAAGCCATTTCAGAGAGCAGTAAAGGATCAATCACATTGCTGTGGTTCTGGAGTCACATGTCATAGAGTCATAGAGTCAGAGAGATTTACAGCATGGAAACAGGCCCTTTGGCCCAACTTGTCCATGCCGCCCTTTTGTTTATAAAACCCGTAAGCTCATCCCAACTGCCCGCATTTGGCCCATATCCCTTTATACCCATCATACCCATGTAACTATCAAAATGCTTTCTAAAAGACAAAATTGTAGCCGCCTCTACTACTACCTCTGGCAGCTTGTTCCAGACACTCACCACCCTCTGTGTGAAATAATTGTCCCTCTGGACACTTTTGTATCTCTCCCTTGGAATACTGTGTGCAATTCTGGTCACCCTATTATAGAAAGGATATTATTAAACTAGAAAGAGTGCAGAAAAGATTTATTAGGATGCTACCGGGACTTGATGGATTGAGTTATAAGGAGAGGCTGAATAGACTGGGACTTTTTTCTCTGGAGCGTAGGAGGCTGAGGGGTGACCTTATAGAGGTCTATAAAATAATGAGGGGCACAGACAAGGTAGATAGTCAATATCGTTTCCCAAAAGGTAGGGGAGTCTAAAACTAGAGGGCATAGGTTTAAGGTGAGAGGGGAGAGATACAAAAGTGTCCAGAGGGGCAATTGTTTCACACAGAGGGTGGTGAGTGTCTGGAACAAGCTGCCAGAGGTAGTAGTAGAGGCGGGTACAATTTTATCTTTTAAAAAGCATTTAGATAGCTACATGGGTAAGATGGGTATAGAGGGATATGGGCCAAATGTGGGCAATTGGGATTAGCTTAGGGGTTTAAAAAAAAAAGGACGGCATGGACAAGTTGGGCCGAAGGGCCTATTTCCATGCTGTAAACCTCTATGACTCTATGATTCTATGACTCCCCTCTCAGCTTAAACCATGCCCTCTAGTTTTAGACTCCCCTACCTTCGGGAAAAGATATTGACTATCTAGCTGATCTGTGCCCCTCATTATTTTATAGACTTCTATAAAATCACCCCTCAGCCTCCTACGCTCCAGAGAAAAAAGTCCCTGTCTATCCAGCCTCTCCTTATAACTCAATCCATCAAGTCCCGGTCGCATCCTTGTAAATCTTTTTTGCATTCTTTCTAGTTTAATAATATCCTTTCTATAATAGGGTGACCAGAATTGCATACAGTATTCCAAGTGTGGCCTTACCAATGTCTTGTACAACTTCAACAAGGCATTCCAGCTCCTGTATTCAATGTTCTGACCAATGAAACCAAGCATGCCAAATGCATTCTTCACTACTCTGTCCGCCTGTGACTTCACTTTCAAGGAGCTATGAACATGTACCCCGAGATCTCTTTGTTCTGTAACTCTCCACAGTGCCCTACCATTAACTGAGTAAGTCCTGCCCTGGTTCAATCTACCAAAATGCATCACCTCGCATTTGTCTAAATTAAACTCCATCTGCCATTTGTCAGCCCACTGGCCCAATTGATCAAGATCCCGTTGCAATTGGAGATAACTTTCTTCGCTGTCCACTATGCCACCGATCTTAGTGTCATCTGCAAACTTACTAACCATGCCTCCTATATTCTCATCCAAATCATTAATATAAATGACAAACAACAGTTGGCCCAGCACTGATCCCTGAGGCACACCGCTGGTCACAGGTCTCCAGTTTGAAAAACAATTGTCTACAACCTCCCTCTGGCTTCTGTCAAGAAGTCAATTTTGTATCCATTGAGATACCTCATCCTGGATGCTGTGAGGTTTAACCTTATGCAACAACCTACCATGCGGTACCTTGTCAAAGGCCTTGCTAAAGTCCATGTAGACAACATCAACTGCACTGCCCTCATCTACCTTCTTGGTTACCCCTTCAAAAAACTCAATCAAATTTGTGAGACATGATTTTCCACTCACAAAGCCATGCTGACTGTCCCTAATCAGTCCTTGCATCTCTAAATGTCAACCAGACTGGGGATGGATGGCAGATGCCCCTCCCAAAAGGACATGAATGAACCAGATATTCTTTTTTACAACAACTGATTATGGTTTCTCAGTCACCATTAGCTTTCAATTCCAGGTTTATTTATGAATTCAAATTTGAACCCATGATTTGGAAGAAGGTGTAACTGGTGTAATCAGCAAGTTTGCGGATGACATGAAGATGGCTGGACTTGCGGATAGCGAAGAGCATTGTCAGGCAATACAGCAGGATATAGATAGGCTGGAAAATTGGGCGGAGAGGTGGCAGATGGAGTTTAATCCGGATAAATGCGAAGTGATGCATTTTGGAAGAAATAATGTAGGGAGGAGTTATACAATAAATGGCAGAGTCATCAGGAGTATAGAAATACAGAGGGACCTCGGTGTGCAAGTCCACAAATCCTTGAAGGTGGCAACACAGGTGGAGAAGGTGGTGAAGATGGCATATGGTATGCTTGCCTTTATAGGACGGGGTATAGAGTATAAAAGCTGGAGTCTGATGATGCAGCTGTATAGAACGCTGGTTAGGCCACATTTGGAGTACTGCGTCCAGTTCTGGTCGCCGCACTACCAGAAGGACGTGGAGGCGTGAGAGAGAGTGCAGAGAAGGTTTACCAGGATGTTGCCTGGTATGGAGGGTCTTAGCTATGAGGAGAGATTGGGTAAACTGGGGTTGTTCTCCCTGGAAAGACGGAGAATGAGGGGAGATCTAATAGAGGTGTACAAGATTATGAAGGGTATAGATAAGGTGAACAGTGGGAAGCTTTTTCCCAGGTCGGAGGTGACGATCACGAAAGGTCACGGGCTCAAGCTGAGAGGGGCGAAGTATAACTCAGATATCAGAGGGACGTTTTTTACACAGAGGGTGGTGGGGGCCTGGAATGCACTGCCAAGTAGGGTGGTGGAGGCAGACACGCTGGATAGTCACATGAGCAGCCTGGGAATGGAGGGATACAAACGAATAGTCTAGTTGGACCAAGGAGCGGCACAGGCTTGGAGGGCCGAAGGGCCTGTTTCCTGTGCTGTACTGTTCTTTGTTCTTTGTTCTTTGTTCCAGAAATGGGCCTCTGGATTGTTTGTCTAGTGACATGACCACTGCGCCAAAGTCTCCCCAGCAATAATCTTAACCTGCCAGTCTTCTCTTAATTTTAAACTGGTTTGCCAAAACAAACAGTAGCTCAACCTACCAAAGAAGTTTAAATCCCATCAAATGTTGGCAGAAAACCCAAAAGACTCTTATTTAACCGCCCACAGTGCCGACAATGCTGGTGACTGTGTGTGTCGCTCCTAATTTCATTCAAGTCACAATGTTAGTGAAATGGGAGCAAACAAACACGGAAGATCATGAGGACAGCGCACATGAAGGGGGCATGCAACAGAGTTCACCATTCGACAATTTTGGCCGTGTAGCCCCCAGGGACGTCTTGCAGGTTACCAACACACACTGATAAGATCAGCCCAGTGCCCCCCTCAGGCCACCTGCTGAAACTGAACCCTGAAGTGCACAACTTCAAAACCCCCCTTGACCCAAAGCTGAGCTCTGAACCTCACATTTGGTCAAACATTACGGCTTCCACGTCTATCTTTGCAATCATTCCCTGAGCTCATCCCACCACCAGCATATCCCTCATTCGTGACCTTGTAACCTCGCAGCTTGATTTCTCTGAGCTCACGAGCTTCACCCCACACAAACACCAATTCATTCAGAATTCCGCCACCTGAAACCTGTCCAACACCAAGGCTTGGATTAAATGAAGCCTGTTGTGGCTGGAACCATGGCGACCAGGCCCACTTCATTGCAGGGGGGGGCCGCACGACCGTCTCCCGGCAGAGGGAAAACCTCCCCGATGAATTCGGAGGGCAGAAGGGGCTGACGTGGGATTCCCAGCTGGTGGCAGCTGGATGTCAATTAGGATCATTCATGATTCAATTCACACCAATTATCCCCGAGCCCACTGCAATTTAGTGGTGGCTCAGGGATTAAATGGGGGGGGTCACATGCCTTTCCCGTGCCCTCAGAAGTCCACCCATTATTGAAACCCTCTCCATGCTCTTGCCTCTGACTCCCCCCATCCCCATCTTTCCCGACCGCCCCCCTCCCCCACCCCACAGCAATCCCTATCCCCACCATTACTCATGTTTGGCCTGGGGTCCATTGTTGATTTTGGGCTTTTGGAAAGTGCATTGCCACCAGCAACCACCACTCACTCAATGAGAAGCTGCCAGCCCGATTGCAGGAGAGCCTGAAGATTTGGTGGGCTGGCGTCAGATCCAGTACCCACCACCTCCACAGGAAGCAATCTCTGGACAGGAAGGACTGTGGTTGACCTGCTGACGTGCAGCCCGCGTGACTGGTTAAACTGTGTGGGTTGTACATCAATGGGAGGGGTGGGGAATCCCTCTACCTACACAAGGAACAAAGAAAGAACACTACAGCACAAGAACAGGCCCTTCGGCTCTCCAAGCCTGTGCCGATCATGATGCCTGCCTAAACTAAAACCATCTGTACTTACGGAGTCCGTATCCTTCCATTCCCATCCTATTCATGTATTCGTCTAGATGCCCCTTAACTGCCGCTATCTACCTGCTCCCACCACCTCCCCAGGCAGTGTGTTCCAGACATTCACCACCTCTGTGTAAAAAAACTTACCTCGCACATCTCCTCTAAACTTTTCCCCACGCACCTTAAACCCATGTCCCCTAGTACTTGACTTTTCTACCCCAGGAAAGAGCATCTGACTATCCACTATCATGAAAAAAGGCATGAAGATTGGACATGGGAGTGCCTGCTTATAGCCACCGCACCCCCTCCCCAACCCCTTGTTTCTGATCCCTATCCCCGTGGCCCCCACCCAGAGGACATCCACCCATCCTTCCGTGCCCCCCCCCCCCCATTACTTACCTTTCTCCTGGGTGCTGGGACTTTAGTGAGACGATGTGGGGCAGGGATGGGTGGGTGACAGGGGTGGGGGGAGGATAGGCACTATTGTTTCTACTGCTGCTGCCACGGCCAGTTCCATGGCACTGTTGACGACAGGAACTGCCGGCCTCTGATTCACTTGATTCTGGTGTCCTGTGAACCACCTGATTGGCAATAGATCTGGCGGACCTTCTGAAGAAGAGGTAGTACCGGGGGTCTCACCTACTCTCCAATCGGCAAGCGAGACCCTTGGCAGAAGATTCTGCTCAATGTTTCAGGTCAAGTGACCTTACATCAAAACTAATGAACGATCGCACGAAGTGAAACATTAACTCTTGTTTCTTTCAAAGATGCTCCCTGACCTGCTGAGTTTTCCCATTTTTTTTTATTGTTATTTTTTTCAAGTGAGAGCAAAGACATGGTCAACACCACAGTAAAAAGGTTGAAACAAAGTTATTTACCACAGCCGAGACCAGTCTGTAGAAACAGGAACCCAGTAAATTTCCCTTCCCTCAGCTGTTTTTCCCTCAGTGACATTTCCTCGCTTCACAACTTTCCCGCTCACTCAATTTCCTTTGAGCTAAAAGCAATGTTAGTCACAGTGTACAGTGACCATGAGCCATACAAAAAAAACTAGCAAGGTTCCAGCTTCAATGATGACAGTTTTGTGCTGCTTTAGTTGTTGTCCACTGGTCCAAGTGTTCCAATTAATCTCACATTCCACCAGTAATCCCCATTGCAAATAAACATGTTTATGATGAGAAGCATTGGAGGGGTGGGAGCAGAGGAATTTTTGGGAGAGAGAGAGGCAACTCATTAAATTAGATGAAGGAGCAGCGTTCCGAAAGCTCGTGATTCCAATTAAACCTGGTGTTGTGAGACTTCTTACTGTGCCCACTGACTTCTTCACCTCATTAAATTAGAGGAGCGGAACTAAAACCAAAGGACTAATGGGATTCTGAGCTTAGGCATCGAGGGGGTGAAAGGTTATCGGGGTGGGTGGGACTCTGGAGTCGAGGTTACAACCAGATCAGCCAGGATCACATTGGATGGCGGCAGAACTGGCTGAGGGGCCGAATGGCCTACTCCTGCTCCTAATTGGTATGTCTGTATCATGAGAAGAATAAAATATAAAAGCAATGAAGTGCTGCAGTAATTACAAAGACCCATGGGGTCAGTATTATCTGAAGGTGGTGAAGAAGGCATATGGCATGCTTGCCTTTATAGGACGGGGCATAGAGTATAAAAGTTGGGGGCTGATGTTGCAGATGTATAGAACGTTGGTTCGGCCGCATTTGGAATACTGCGTCCAGTTCTGGTCGCCACACTACCAGAAGGACGTGGAGGCTTTGGAGAGAGTACAGAGGAGGTTTACCAGGATGTTGCCTGGTATGGAGGGGCTTAGTTATGAGGAGAGATTGGGTAAACTGGGGTTGTTCTCCCTGGAAAGACGGAGGATGAGGGGAGACTTAATAGAGGTGTATAAAATTATGAAAGGCATAGATAGGGTGAACGGTGGGAAGCTTTTCCCCAGGTCGGTGGTGACGTTCACGAGGGGTCATAGGTTCAAGGTGAAGGGGGGGAGGTTTAACACAGATATCAGAAGGATATATTTTACACAGAGGGTGGTGGGGGCCTGGAATGCGCTGCCAGACAAGGTGGTGGAGGCGGACATGCTGGGAACGTTTAAGACTTATCTAGACAGCCATATGAACGGAGTGGGAATGGAGGGATACAAAAGAATGGTCTAGTTTGGACCAGGGAGCGGCACGGGCTTGGAGGGCCAAAGGGCCTGTTCCTGTGCTGTATTGTTCTTTGTTTTTTGTTCTTTGTTCTTTGAAGAAGAGGAAGCGAGTTTGATTTCTCTCACGTCATCAGAACCCACTATAGCATGCACTAATTGTTGCAATATGACCTTAAGGGATAGCAACATGCCATCACGAGAAGGGACATGTGTCATGTGATCCAGTCTCAGTTTCACTTTAGCTTGTGAGCGAAACACAGCGAATACAGCTCTGCTGCTGCTGTCTTCAAAAAACCTGTTGAAGGTTTACTTGCGCTTATCATGACAAATCCCAGGATTTCAGCTTAGTCAATTAAATATAACACAATGGGGTGGCTGGTCACGAGCACTGAATATCCTGGGAGCAGTATTAAACTGTACATGATGTCAGACACTTCACAACAGCTTTCGGGATCTGTGCACATGAGGTTCTGTATTTCATTGATTATCAGCAAAATCGATCCTGTCCTTGAATTCATCCAAACCATCGAATATAAACAGCAATCCTTCTGGGTTCTTCCAGAGTTCTCCCAGAACATTCCCAAAATAAGAACACTGATCCAGTATTGGATTCCTCGGGTTTATTCCACAGTTAACATTGTTCAAATCCTGGAATTTAAAACTGAAAACAAATGGGAAATGTGGGAAGATTGGACATGTTGACAAAAAGGGCAAAGGCAAACATTTTTAAATTGTTGTTTTTCATTTGTGTTTTCCTATTGGCACTAAGGCTATCTGAAACTTTGATGCCAGTTGTAAATTATTTATGTTTTGTCCCCACATTATGACTGGCACAAGTGACATTTTGTTAATTGGAATTTCCCCGTCTGAGGGGTTTTAAAGATGACCAACAAAGGAATACCAAACAGCTCTGACTGCATGGAAGGCAGAAATTGCATGACCAACCCATTAATACACTCATCCCAGCATCTGCAGACAGATCAGTCAGGATGACATGCTTTGGAAGACAATTATTGCTGGCAGAAGTTTCAATTACCAAAAAAAAAATGGGGACTTGTATAAATGTCTGACTCCTCGATGCCTTCTTAGAAACATTCCAGCCACAGCATGACATGCTTTCAGTGATTCAGCACAAGAGAATTTATGTCAGGCTGTTCACCTTGCTCCTCAGTAAATTTAAGGTAGGAAGTTGCTCCCAGAAGATCGACTGTGGCGGAGCCCTCCGGCAGAGTGCTCAGTTCACCTGCTCTCTGCCAAGTTGCCCCTGCCCGCTCCTGTCTTCCTTGTTGTCCCATGCCTTCATCCCCAGCTCCAAGTGCAGGTCATCCATATCTACAATCAAATTATTTTCAAAGGCAGTCATTTCTGAGGGGAGGAGATAGCCTAGTGGTGTTATCGCGAGTCTATTAATCCAGAATCTCAGCCAATGTTCTGGGGACCCGCGTTCGGAACCCGGAATCCCGCAGCGGCAGATGGTGGAATTTGAATTCAATAAAAAAATTCTTGAATTAAGAATCTATTGATGACCATGATTACATTGCAGATTGTCATAAAAACCCATCTGGTTCACTAATGTCCTTTAGGGAAGGAAATCTGCTGTCCTTATCTGGTCTGATCTACATGTGACTCCAGAGTCACAGCAATGTGGCCGACTCACAAATGCCCTTGGGCAACTAGGGATGGGCAATAAATGCTGGTCAGCCAGCGACACCCATGTCCCACGAATTAATTTAAAAAAGCAGCCCAGCGCCAACACAAAGTTGTTAGTGGCAATCAAAGTTCTGTTGTTCAATGCAGAAAATAGATTCAGAATGCAGCTCAGAATTTTGCCAGCAACCTATGAGTGTACGGCCCATTATATGGGCTCCTGCAGTGTTATGGTGGGTTGTTAGCACTGATTAACTCAGCAATTTACTTATATGTATCACCTCATTAGTCAGGTCTGTGGCAGACCAATTTCCCATAAGGTTCACAGAAGCGTAGGTCTCTTATTTAAATGTAATAATGAGCCTTGTCAGGAGTGTGCTTTCGATGTCAGCGGAGAACCTTGATTCGTGATGGCAAGTGGTAATCTTTCAGAATGAAATGAACATTTGTATGCCACCTGTCAGATGAGATATAAGGATCAAATTTTCGCCAGGGCACATTTTGGAGTGAAATCCAATTTTCCTTCACATTCCTGACTTTGCACCATTTTCCTTCGGCCTTTTTGAGGGTCACGAATGCCCAGTTTTTCTAAATCTACAGCTGCCCCTGCTGAAGTCAAGGTTCCCATTTTGAATGGGGGACACAAATTGAGTTTCCTCCCACTCACCATTTTCATTCAGTGGTGTGATTTCCGAAAGCCACACCATGTTTGAGCATCTGTGAAGAAAATGGAAAGCCTACTGAGGAGTCTGGAACTGCTGAAAGGCAAGTTGTAAAATGTTTTGACACTTTCAGAGGTCACTATTTGATGTTGTATTATGATGTAGATGTGTTTTTAATGCAGTGATTCATCATAGGAATCTGTCCTGTAAAGGTAAGTTGACCCTTTCATTGGCTAGCATTGTGGAATTGTTCACATGCATTGAAGTACTTTTCAAATGGAGAAAGTACCACAATGTATTATAAATGTTTTTAAAAAGTCTGCTACTGTTATGTTTTTTGTGCTCTGATTTAATTGGCCTTGCAGATCTGGCTGTTTAAAAAATAAACAATGCTTTGGAAAGTAGAATAAAATGGTCTGCACCTGTCCCATCCATTGATTGACAGGTACCCTGCTTTGAAATGGAAATGTAGATCTGGGTCAGTGGAACTGGAAGCTTTTGTTATGATAGTTGTCCCTTTATGAATGCTTGTCTGGTTTTCAAAAGCTTCACCTTAGCAGATAGTCTTATTTATCCAAGGACTCTTGAAGTTTATAAAGCCTATAATAACAAAATATGGCTTTGATATTGTTCTTGTTTCCTTCCAAACTTTAGAGGCACTTAAAGGATTATAATGCTTTTCCCTTAGGTTTAAGGTCCAGTATCCAATTGTGAGTATGGATGCCTAGGACCAGTGAGGCTAGGAATAGGGAGATAGTACAATTGAACGCTTGGCTAAAGGACTGGTCCGGGAGGGAGAGCTTCATATTCCTGGATCACTGGGAAGTTTTCAAGAGAGGATGGCACCTGTACAAGAAGGATGGGTCACAACTAAATTGGAAGGGCACGAATATCCTGGCTGGGAGTTTTGCTAGTGCAGTTCGGGTGGGTTTAAACTAATATGGCAGGGGGGTGGGGATCAAAAAATTATGTCTACAAGTGTAGAGGCTGGGGAGGAGCTTGGGGCCAGGACAAGGCTGGCAAAGAAGAAGAGCACTCTGGGGGAGGATGACCTCACTGGGCCTGGAGGTCTGGAGTGCATCTACTTCAATGCAAGGAACGTACCAGGTAAGACAGACGAACTTAGGGCCTTAATGCTTACGAGGAATTTGGAGACTTGGTTGAACGAGGGACAGGACTGGTAGCTGAATATTCCGGGGTACAAGTGTTTTAGGTGAGACAGAGGAGGGGCCAAAAGAGGTGGGGGAGGAGCAGTATTAGTTCGAGAGCATATTACAGCGGTGCAGAGGGAGGACAATTCAGAGGGGTCATGTAACGAGTCACTGTGGGTGGAGCTCAGAAACAGGAAGGGCGCAGTCACTATGTTGGGGGTATACTACAGGCCCCCCAACAGCCCAAGGGAAGTGGAAGAATGGATATGTCAGGAGATAATGGATAGGTGCAGGAAAAATAGGGTTGTTGTAGTGGGAGACTTCAATTTCCCTGGTATAGACTGGAAATCGCGTAGGGGTGGGAGTCTGAATGGGGAGGAATTTGTAAAATGCATACAGGAAGGTTCTTTGGAACAATATGTAGATCGCCCGACTAGAGAGGGGACTATACTGGACCTAGTACTGGGGAATGAGCCCGGTCAGGTCTTCAAAGTTTCGGTAGGGGAACATGTGGCAAATAGTGACCACAATTCTGTTAGCTTTAGGATAGTGAAGGAAAAGGATGAGTGGTGTCCCAAGGGTAAGGTGTTGGATTGGGGGAGGGCTAACTTTAGTGGGATTAGGCAGAAATTGGCAGCTGTTCATTGGGAGAGGCTGTTTGAGGGTAAATCCACATCTGGCATGTGGGAGTCTTTTAAGGAACAGTTGTTAGGGCTGCAGGATAGGCATGTGCCTGTAAAAAAGAAGGATAGGAAGGGTAGGATTCGAGAACCGTGGATAACCAGGAAAATTGAGGGATTGGCCAAAAAGAAAAGAGAGGCGTATGTTAGGTCCAGGCAGCTAAACACGGAGGGAGCTCTGGAGGAATACAAAGAAAGTAGGAAAGAACTCAAACGAGGAATTAGAAGGGCAAAAAGGAGTCACGAAATGTCCTTGGCAGACAGGATTAAGGAGAATCCCAAGGCATTTTATTCATATGTTAGGAACAAAAGGGTTGTCAGGGAAAAAAATCGGACCTCTCAGGGACAAAAGTGGGGAATTATGCTTAGAGCCCAAAGAAGTTGGGGAGATCCTAAATGAATACTTTGCGTCGGTATTCACAAAGGAGAGGGATGTGTTGACTGGGAGTGTCTCGGAGGGGAGTGTTGACCTGTTAGAGAAAATCTCCATTACAAGGGAGGAAGTGTTAGGTTTTTTAGGGAATAGAAAGACTGACAAATCCCCAGGGCCTGATGGAATCTATCCAAGGCTGCTCAGGGAGACGAGAGATGAAATCGCTGGGCCTCTGACGCAAATCTTTGTCTCGTCACTGGACACAGGTGAGGTCCCAGAGGATTGGAGGATAGCTAATGTGGTCCTGTTATTTAAGAAGGGTAAGAAGGATAACCCGGGAAATTATAGGCCGGTGAGCTTGACGTCCATGGTAGGGAAGTTGTTGGAGAGGATTCTTAGAGATAGGATGTATGCGCATTTAGAAAGGAATAAACTCATTAACGATAGTCAGCATGTTTTTGTGAGAGGGAAGTCATGCATCACTAACCTGGTGGAGTTTTTTGAAGAAGTGACTAGAATGGTTGACGAGGGAAGGGCCGTGGATGTAGTCTATATGGATTTTAGTAAAGCGTTTGACAAAGTCCCTCATGGTAGGTTGGTGCAAAAGGTTGGATCTCATGGGATAAAGGGGGAGGTGGCTAGATGGTGGAGAACTGGCTTGGTCACAGAAGACAGAGGGTGGTAGTGGAAGGGTCTTTTTCCGGCTGGATGCCTGTGACTAGTGGTGTTCCGCAGGGGTCTGTATTGGGACCTCTGCAGTTTGTGATTTATATAAACTATCTGGAAGAAGGTGTAACGGGGGTGATCAGTAAGTTTGCGGACGACACGAAAATGGCTGGACTTGCAGATAGTGAGGAATATTGTCAGAGGCTACAGAAGTATATAGATAGGCTGGAAATTTGGGCAAAGAAATGGCAGATGGAGTTCAATCCAGATAAATGCGAAGTGATGCATTTTGGTAGAACTAACGTAGGGGGGAGCTATACGATAAATGGCAGAACCATAAAGGGTGTAGATACGCAGAGGGACCAAGTCCACAGATCGTTGAAGGTGACATCACAGGTGGAGAAGGTAGTGAATAAGGCATATGGCATGCTTGCCTTTATAAGACGGGGCATAGAGTATAAAAGTTGGGGACTGTTGTTGCAGTTGTATCGAACGTTGGTTCGGCCGCATTTGGAATACTGTATCCAGTTCTGGTCGCCACACTACCAGAAGGACGTGAGGCTTTAGAGAGAGTGCAGAGGAGGTTTACCAGGATGTTGCCTGGTATGGAGGGGCTTAGTTATGAAGAGAGATTGGGTAAACTGAGGTTGTTCTCACTGGAAAGACGGAGGATGAGGGGTGACCTAATAGAGGTGTATAAAATTATGAAAGGCATAGATAGGGTGAACGGTGGGAAGCTTTTTCCCAGGTCGGTGGTTACGTTCACGAGGGGTCATAGGTTCAAGGTGAGGGGGGGGGAGGTTTAACACAGATATCAGAAGGACGTATTTTACACAGAGGGTGGTGGGGGCCTGGAATGCGCTGCCGGGCAAGGTGGTGGAGGCGGACACACTGGGAACGTTTAAGACTTATCTAGATAGCCACATGAACGGAGTGGGAATGGAGGGATACAAAAGAATGGTCTAGTTTGGACCAGGGAGCAGCGCGGGCTTGGAGGGCCGAAGGGCCTGTTCCTGTGCTGTATTGTTCTTTGTTCTTTGATTTAGCATTTTCTTAGCATTTAAAAGTCTAATATTTTTTTGAGTGATCTTAAAATAATTTACATTGCTTTAAATGGCTCCTGAGGACCGTACATAGTGCATATGAATGGCTATGGAGGGTACATGAGGGCACAGAGGTGGCCAGTGTGATTGAGGAGGCCTGCGGTGGCATGAGTATTAAGGTGATATGAGGGTGGTGGGGAGGCCTGGGGTGGCATAGGTTGGCATCAGGGTGGTGGGGGGGTGAAGTAGGGAGAGGTTTAGGGGGACTTTAAACAATGCTGGGAGCTGGGCTGCTGTGTTGGAGAACTGTGGCAGACCTTCTAACCAACTCACTTTGCACCCACACACTTCATGTATTCCATCACAGCTCGCAGCCTGAATCATATACGAAAAGATGAAAATCTCTCAAAGTCACAAATGAACCAGGTTTGCAATTTGCGAGCTGCTAAAGTGCGCAGGCCATGTTTTCCTCAGCCCAGACAAACATTCAACCTCTCGGTGACTCTGTAAAACAGGCACAGAGTCATCCCATTTCTGGGCAAAAATATATAAACACAGAAATGCACCATCAGTTGCTTCTGAAACAAATAAGATTTTTCTCAGTGCTAACAAGCCTACAGGCACTTCGACCACACTTGGCACGGTGGCACAGTGGTTAGCACTGCTGCCTCACAGCGCCAGGGACCCGGGTTCGATTTCCGCCTCGGCTCACTGTCTGTGTGGAGTTTGCACGTTCTCCCCGTGTCCGTGAGGGTTTCCTCCGGGTGCTCTGGTTTCCTCCCACAGTCCGAAAGACATGTTGGTTAGGTACATTGGCTATGCTAAGTTCTCCCTCAGTGCACCCCAACAGGCGACTAGGGGATTTTCACAGTAACTTCATTGCAGTGTTAATGTAAGCCTACTTGTGACACTAATGAATAAAATTTAAACTTTTAAGATGAGCTTCATTGTCCAATTTCAGAAATAAAGACATCCTCTATTCTCTCTGCTCAACTTTCATCCAAGCTACTGAGTCACAGTTAGATTCTATATCATGGGGATCTTAAGGCATAGTTTTTACCTTCTCAGATAAAGATCAAATGTGCAGAGGCGAACTGGGAGAGGAAACTCATCACTGCCAAACACTGTAACCACATGTGGAAGTTATGCAATGCTGAGGAATCCTGGGGTCTGACTTCTCCTTACTTTCTAGAATTGGAACACTGTCGTTCTCTTCAAGATCATAAATTTGCTGCATCATTACATGTGATATATGGTCATATAATCATAGGAGATTCACAAACTAGGAGGAAACAAGTAACCACAATTTCTTAATGTTGTTTAAAATTACCAAAAGGAATTTTTTCTTTGACTCATTGCAACATGTGGACTAGTGATAATGAGCTGTATAGAAATGACCCCACCAACACACCACGTTTCAGAGCCCGTTATTAACAACAGGAAACATTAAACATTTTGGGTTGGTTCCATTTTCTTTTTACTTTTGCTGAAAAATTGCTCTCAACTGAGTCCAGGCTGGGACAAAAAAAGCGAGGTCACCCAAAAATACACAAGCAATTTAACACACACACAAGAAACGACCTGGAAAGAGCTAAGATATGGATCAGGGAATGGTTAAAAAGGCAGAAGTAATGTGTGCAGCAGCTGAAAGGAGGAAAATGAAAGAAATAAAAGACACATAAGGGACACCAAGATTTGATTAGAGTTAAAAGCAGATAAGTAAATGGAATGAAAACTAGTCAACACTAAGGATGCCCCACATGACCGTTCTAAAGGTGGGTAGGAATAGGGGGTAACATGTCCTCGGAGGCAGAAGTCCCTTCACCAAACACCCTTTATTTATAAGCCTGACAACAGCATACTCCAGGACTACTTGCTCAGGGATGCGCTCAAGCTTGGGGCAGCCGCCGCCAAGGCACAATGGGGAAAGGCCACCATGTAAAGCGTCTCAACCGAGGCAGACCGAGGGCCCGGTAACTGCAGAACACCCTCAGCCTGTGTAACTGTGTGCCAATCTGAAAAATAACGGCACACAGAAAACTCTGATGTATGTACATAGTTTTAGAACATAGAACATAGAACAGTACAGCACAGAACAGGCCCTTCGGCCCACGATGTTGTGCCGACCTTCATCTGAAACCAAGATCAAGCTATCCCACTCCCTACCATCCTGGTGTGCTCCATGTGCCTATCCAATAACCGCTTAAATGTTCCTAAAGTGTCTGACTCCACTATCACTGCAGGCAGTCCATTCCACACCCCAACCACTCTCTGCGTGAAGAACCTACCTCTGATATCCTTCCTATATCTCCCACCATGAACCCTATAGTTATGCCCCCTCGTAATAGCTCCATCCACCCGAGGAAATAGTCTTTGAACGTTCACTCGATCTATCCCCTTCATCATTTTATAAACCTCTATTAAGTCTCCCCTCAATCTCCTCCGCTCCAGAGAGAACAGCCCCAGCTCCCTCAACCTTTCCTCATAAGACCGACACTCCAAACCAGGCAGCATCCTGGTAAATCTCCTCTGCACTCTTTCCAGCGCTTCCACATCCTTCTTATAGTGAGGTGACCAGAACTGCACGCAATATTCCAAATGCGGTCTCACCAAGGTCCTGTACAGTTGCAGCATAACCCCACGGCTCTTAAACTCCAACCCCCTGTTAATAAAAGCTAACACACTATATGCCTTCTTCACAGCTCTATCCACTTGAGTGGCAACCTTTAGAGATCTGTGGATATGGACCCCAAGATCTCTCTGTTCCTCCACAGTCTTCAGAACCCTACCTTTGACCCTGTAATCCACATTTAAATTAGTCCTACCAAAATGAATCACCTCACATTTATCAGGGTTAAACTCCATTTGCCATTTTTCAGCCCAGCTTTGCATCCTATCTATGTCTCTTTGCAGCCTACAACACCCCTCCACCTCATCCACTACTCCACCAATCTTGGTGTCATCAGCAAATTTACTGATCCACCCTTCAGCCCCCTCCTCTAAGTCATTAATAAAAATCACAAAGAGCAGAGGACCAAGCACCGATCCCTGCGGCACTCCGCTAGCAACCTGCCTCCAGTCCGAAAATTTTCCATCCACCACCACCCTCTGTCTTCGATCAGACAGCCAGTTACCTATCCAATCGGCCAACTTTCCCTCTATCCCACACCTCCTTACTTTCATCATAAGCCGACCATGGGGGACCTTATCAAACGCCTTACTAAAATCCATGTATATGACATCAACCGCCCTACCTTCATCAACACACCTAGTTACCTCCTCAAAAAATTCTATCAAATTTGTGAGGCACGATTTGCCCTTCACAAATCCGTGCTGACTATCCCGGATTAATCCGCATCTTTCTAAATGGTCGTAAATCCCATCCCTAAGGACCTTTTCCATCAATTTACCAACCACCGAAGTCAGACTAACCGGTCTATAATTACCAGGGTCATTTCTATTCCCTTTCTTAAACAGAGGAACAACATTTGCCACTCTCCAGTCCTCTGGCACCATCCCCGTGGACAGCGAGGACCCAAAGATCAAAGCCAAAGGCTCTGCAATCTCATCCCTCGCCTCCCAAAGAATCCTAGGATACATTTCATCAGGCCCAGGGGACTTATCGACCTTCAGTTTATTCAAAACTGCCAATACATCCTCCCTCCGAACATCTATTTCCTCCAGCCTATTAGCCTGTAACACCTTCTCTTCCTGAAAAACATGGCCCCTCTCCTTGGTGAACACTGAAGAAAAGTATTCATTCATCACCTCGCCTATTTCTACTGATTCCATACACAAGTTCCCACCAAGTAATGAAATGTAATGAATGTAATGTTTTGTAAATAAGCACTGTATTGTAGGGTTAAAATGATTCATTTTTTGCACTGTTTGTAACTTTTGGATCTGTCATTTGCAATGTCTTATTTGAGAGTTTTTCTTTATGAATAAAGTATATTTTTGAAATAAAAAAAAACAGCAGACAGAGTGTTTACAGTTAGCAGTCTACACTCGGAGCCCCAGAGAAACTGACACTCCTGGTTAAATACAAAGCACGAGGCTCTCTGATTGGCCATTAATTTGGCTTTTAATTAGGGAGTTCATATTCTAACAGGCCCACCTCAATAACCTGAATAATGTCGTTACAGGGGTTAGGGGGTCCCCAGCATTAGAACAAACCCACTCATTTCCTCCATTCCTAAAATGATCCAACAGGTTTTTGTGTTGGAATTATGGGTTCAAATACCAGTCTTTCTCAGCCATCAGATCAGCCTCGTGCAGTGAAGAAGGACGCATTGAATTCCTTCCTGCGAGAGCTGGACCAGACTCAGGTTGGCATGGCCATTATCTCCTACAAAAGGTGAGGAATTCAGAGCCAGGAAATGTTCCCAGCAGCAGAACCGCGAGGGTGGGGGTGGGGTGGGGGTGGGGGTGTGGTTGGGGTGGGGGTGGGGGTGGGGTTGGGGTTGGGGGTGGGGTTGTGGTGGGGGTGGGGGTGTGGTTGGGGTGGGGGTGGGGTTGGGGTTGGGGGTGGTGTTGTGGTGGGGGTGGGGGGGGTGGGGGTGGGGGGGTGGGGGTGGTGTTGGGGGGGTGAGGGTGGGGTTGGGGGTGGTGGGGAGGTGGGGGGGTGGGGGTGGGGGTGGTGGGGCGGGTGGGGGTGGTGGGGGGGTGGGGTGGGGGGGTGGGGGGGTGGGGGGTTGGGGGTGGGGGGGTGGGGTTGGGGGTGAGGGGTGGTGGGTGGTGGGGGTGGGGGGGGTGGGGGTGGGGGGGTTGCGGTGGGCGGGGGGGGTGGGGGTGGGGGGGTGGGGGTGGGTGGGGGGGTGGGGGTGGGCTGGGGGGGTGGGGGTGGGCGGGGGGGGTGGGCGGGGGGGTGGGGATGGGCGGGGGGTGGCCGGGGGGGTGTGGGTGGGCGTGGGGGGGGGTGTGGGGGCGGGGGGGTGGGGGTGGGGGTGAGGGGGTTGGGGGTGGGGGGGTGGGGGGGTGGGGATGGGGGGGTGGAGGGATGGGGATGGGGGGTGGAGGGATGGGGATGGGGGGTGGGGGGATGGGGATGGGGGGGTGGGGGGATGGGGATGGGGGGATGGGGATGGGGGGGATGGGGATGGTGGGGGGATGGGGATGGGGATGGGGGGGGATGGGGAGGGTGGGGGGTGGGAATGGAGAGGGTAGAGGGTGGGGGTGGGGATGGAGAGGGTGGGGGGTGGGGATGGGGAAGGTGGGGGGTGGGGATGGGGAAGGTGGGGGCGTGGGGATGGGGAGGGTGGGGGGGTGGGGATGGGGAGAGTGGTGGGGTGGGGAGGGTGGGGGGGGTGGGGTTGGGGAGAGTGGGGGGGTGGGGAGGCTGGGGGTGGGGTGGGGGGTGGGGATGGGGTGGGGTGGTTGGGATGGGGTGGGGGGGGTGGATTGATGGGGTGGGGGGGTGGGATGGGTTGGGGGGATGGGGTGGGGGGATGGGGAGGCGGGGGGGGATGGGGAGGCGGGGGGGGATGGGGAGACGGGGGGGGATGGGGAGGCGGGGCGGGGGATGGGGAGACGGGGGGGAATGGCGAGACGGGGGGATGGTGAGGCGGGGGGGGATGGGGAGGCGGGGGGGATGGGGAGGCGGGGGGGATGGGGAGGCAGGGGGAGGATGGGGGGTGATGGGGAGGCGGGGGGAGGATGGGGAGCCGGGGGGGGGGGTGGAGAGGGGGTGAGTGGGGAGGGGGGGGGTGGGCGGGGGGGGTGGGCGGGGGGGCGGTGGGCGGTGGGGGGCGGGGAGGCGGGGTGGGGAGGGGGGGTGGGGAGGCGGGGGGGTGGGGAGGCGGGGGGGTGGGGAGGCAGGGGGGTGGGGAGGCGGTGGGGGAGGTGGGGAGGCGGTGGGGGGGGTGGGGAGGCGGTGGGGGGGGTGGGGAGGCGGTGGGGGGGGTTTGGGAAGGCGTTGGGGGGGGGTTTGGGGAGGCGGGGGTGGGGCTGTTCTTGGTGGCTGTCCCAGTGCAACTCCTCGCTATTTTCCAGACTCTCTCCCCCACCTCTGTCCTCAGCCCAGTAAAATTCAGCCAATATTTTCAGGTGGTGCGGAGTGTGTATATTGCAATACATGAGGTGTTGTAATTATATGAGACAAGTTATGTGTTTTAACCTGTCCGTCATTGTTTAATATTCATAATTTTTTTGTTGTTGTTTCCAGTCAATTTGGTTTAAGAGGAGTTATGCTTCCTGCCAGGTGAACCTACTGTAAAAGGAAGACGCCTGGGCAAGATGCTCTTTCGGAGAGTTGGTACAGACCCGATGTCCAAATGGCCTCCTTATGCACTGTAGGGATTTTATGGCAGCAATGGTTTTGAAAAACTACAGACTTGAGCAGCATACTTTGAGAGAACAGACAATCCCCAAAACACCTGTCTGGACCCCAACATCTCAACATGGCGGCTGTGAGTTAAAGACCCACCAAACCTTAGGGAGACGAGACAGGGCTGGCAAGAAAACAGATCTGTGAAGGGGTACAAAGGAAAAAAATGAGATGCACCAAGACATCAGAACATTGCAGAAGCAGCAGATACAAGCCGAGACACTGAGCCGCAGACCGGACAGCTGTGACCACAGGCATGTAGTAGCAAACAGTTCTTTGGAAGAAATAATTTCTAACTGTTGTACTTGTGCCATAAACAGCCAAGAACAAAAAGAACCACTACTGCCGACTACTTTTCCATCAAGGCCACGGGAGTGCCTGGGAATAGATTTATTTGAATTTAGGAGGAAAAGCACGGTGGCACAGTGGTCAGCACTGCTGCCTCACAGCGTCAGGGACCCGGGTTCAATTCCCACCTTGGGTCACTGTCTGTGTGGAGTTTGCACCTTCTCCCCATATCTACGTAGGTTTCCTCTGGGTGCTCTGGTTTCCTCCCACAGTCCAAAGATATATGGGTTAAGTGGATTGCCCATGCTAAATTGCCCCTGAGAGGGACTAGGTGGGGTAAATGGATGGTGTTATGGGAATAGGGCCTGGGTGGGATTGTGGTCGGTGCAGGCTCGATGGGCCGAATGGCCTCCTACTGCACTGTAGGGATTCTATGATTACTACTCACAGTGGATTGAAGTAAACAGATTGCATAGTATTACGGCAGAAATAGTCATCGAGAAGTTATGTGAGATATGGCATCCTGCTCATCTTAATGTCTGATGATGGGCCTCAATTTGTTAATGAGCTAATCCATAATTTCTCAAATGAATATTGCCTGTTCATGTAATAAGTTCACCTTGTTATCCACAAGCGAATGGAGAAGCTTGGAGAAGGGTATGAACTATCAAAGATTCAAAGACTTTAATTTAGCCCTTCAGAGTTATTTCCAGAGTTACTAATGAGTAGGAGATTGAGAACAAAGCTTCCACCTCTAGAACAAAAACACAAATCTAGTATCACCACAAATACCCAAGAGTGGGTGCAACAGCTTGAAGAAGAACAAAGAAGTAACTAGGCTCCGAACGTTAATCACCGGCATAGAGCACTTGCGTAACCAGTGCTGAAGTCCAGGGAGGGAGAGAGAGACCAAGAGAAGGAAGGCTCAATCATTGAAAACACTCCACAACCAAGTTAGTGTAGGATTGAGACAGACCAGGATATCGTAAGGAGAAACCACAGTGCCTTATTATCCTTAGAAAGACAATAGAAACATTGGCTTACTACTTGGGTCCTGATAAAGAAGATTTACTACAAGCTGCAGAGCCACCCAAGAAAGGAACACTCACACTAATAAAATAGAGAGTATTTTCATTTTCAAAAGGAGATCAGAAAGACTAACCCTATGAACTCTGAGACTTTGTGGCGGGGGATATAGGAGGACGTAAGTATGATAGAGATAACTACTTGGTGGGAGATGTAGAGTAAAGGGCTAACCATCAGAAACATACATGATGCTAATGTACTAATGATGTCAGATCACTTGACAGAGAAATGAGAGCAATCTAGAAGGAGGAGAAACTCCAACATGACATAGAGGTCCAAATGTGTCAATACTTGCTGTAAATAAAGAGTAATAGTTTTGAGAAACTACAGACTCGAGCAAAATAGAGAACCCCCAATGCTCCTCTCTATACCCCGACTGTGCAACAAGACCACAAGAGGGTTGTAGCCTATGTTAACACCTTTGATGAAACAATCACATCTACCATGTGCAAATCCAGGGCCAGGAAAACAATATGGTGAGCAAAAGAAAAACATGAGGCGAGTTAGTTAATAAACTTACCAATACGGACACTGCATAATCTTGGATTTGCTTTACTCATGTTGGATTTTTAAAATTATTCAGAATTACAAGTGTCATCAGAACATGGAATCATAGCTGAACACTCTCCCGATTTCACCTGGAGGTTCGTACATGCATTCTTTTGAGAAGTGGTCAATGGATAGCAAACAGGTAGAGAATCACTGGTAATTTAGTCTTCATTGTAGTCCAGAGATTAGTTACTAAACCAAGAGGACAAGATTAACTTCACGATATTATGACAAAAGAGAAACTTCAATGCCAGATCCAAATTGTCAAGGTTTATTTTTCAAGCAGCTGGCACTGTCGATTAGCAGCAAATGCATAATTCCATCAGAAAGTCATATTCTAATGTACCACAGCCAGTGATTTTTTTCAACAATACCTTGCGACTTCCAAATTTGCAAGTGCATTGCTGGTGATTTCTAAAGGAGTTTCCAATATAACCGCAACATGAAAAGTCAAATAGCTAACTATTTTCCAGCACTTAAGCTGGTTAGCTGCCTTCTTGAATCGCTGCAGTCCATGTGGTGTTGCTACACCCATGGTTGCTGTGGGGAAGGGAGTTCCAGGATTATTGACCCAACAATGGTGAAGGAATGGCAATATATTTCCAAGTCAACATCGTGGGTCATGGAGGAGAATTTGCAGGTGGTGGTGTTCCCCTGCATCTGCTTCCCTTGTTTTTCTAGGTGATAGAGATTGCAGGTTTGCAAGGTGCTTTTGGAGGAACCTTGGTGACTTTCTGAAATGCACCTTGCAGATGGTACACTATACATTGGTGGTGGAAGGAGTGAATGTTTAAATTGGTAGATGGGGTGCAAACCAAGTGGGCTGCTTTGTCCTGGATGGTGTCCAGCTTCTTGCACGCTGCTGGAGTTGCACGCACCCAGGCAAGTGGAGAGTATTTGATCACACTCCTGACTCGTGCCTTGTAGATGGGGGACAGGCTTTGGGGAATCAGAAGATGGATTATATGAATTCCTAGCCTATGTCCTGCTTGTAGCCACAGTATGTGTATGGCTGGACCAGTTCAGTTTCTGGTTAATGGTAACTCCCCCGAGGAAGTTGATAGTGGGGGATTCAGTGATGGTAATGCCATTGAATGTCAAGGGGTGATGATTAGATTCTCTCTTGTTGGAGATGGTCATTGCCTGGCACTTGTGCTGCACAAATGTTACTTGCCACTTGCCAGCCCAGCTACAAGTCATAATATTGTCTGGGACTTGTGCATGTGGATACAAACTGCTTCCATATCTGAGGATTTTGTTCTGATCCATTGGTCATAGGATTGCTTATTTCTGTCTCTAACATGCTGTTTAGCATGAGTCAGTAGTCTTGTCACATACAGTGGAGTCCTGATACAGTGCAGCTCTGCCTACGCCCCATAACAGACTGTCCAGGTACAGTACAGCCCCACCAGTGCCCCACAACAGTTTCTCCAGGTACAATGCAGTTCCTGGTACAGCGCACCCAGTCCTGGTCTTGCCTGAGAGCATCAGGAATTGGAGCAGCAGGAAGAGATGGCAGGGCATGCTGTTTAGCATGGACGCAGTCCTGTGTTGCAGCTTCAAATTGTGCTAAACATTGTACATTCATCAGCAAATGTCGCTACTTCTGAGCTTGTGATGGAGGGAAGGTCATTGATGAAGCAGCTGAAGATGATTGGCCTATGCCACTCCACTGAGGAACTCCTGCAACAATTTCCTGGGGCTGAGGTAATTGGTATTTAACAAACAGAACCATCTTCCTTTGTGTTGGATATGGCTCCAACCAGAGGAAAATTTTCCCCCATTCCTATTGACTTCAATTTTGTTAAGGTTCCTTGGTGTCACACTCGGTCAAGTGCTGTCTTAATGTCAGGGGCAGTCACATTCACCTCACCTCTGGAATTCAGCTTTTTTCTCCATGTTTACACTAAGGTTATAATGAAGTCTGGAGCTGAGGGGCTTTGGCAGAACCCAAACTGAGTGTCGATGAGCGGATGCCACTACCCAGCACAGTCACCGAAACCTTCTGTCACTTTGCAGATGGTGGAGAGTGGACTGATTGTGTGGTAATTGGCTCGATTGGATTTGTCCTACCTTTTGTGGACATACCTGGTCAACTTTCCACATTGTCATGTTGGTGCCAGTGTTGTAGCCGTACTGGAACAGCTTGGCTAGTTCTAGAATACAAATCTTCAGTACTACAGATGGGATATTGTCAGCGTGAAAAGCTTTTGCTGTTTCCCCATGCCTCCAGCCTTTCTTATTATAACATGGAATTAATTGAATTGGTTGAAGTCTGGCTTCCATGATGCTGTGGACCTCAGGAGGAGGCCAAGTTGGATCATTCACTTGACATTTCTAGCTGAAGCTAGTTGTAGATGCTCCAGCCTTATCTTTTGGACTGACACGCTGGGCTTCCCCATCATGGAGGATGGGGACAGTTTGTGAAGCTTGAGTTAGTTGTTTAATTGTCAACCACTATTCACAACTGGATGTGGCAGGACTGCAGGTTTTTGATCCAACCCATTGGTCGCTTATCTGTCTCGAACATGCTGTTTAGCATGGACATAGTCCTCTGTTAATCAGGTTGGCACTTCATTTGTAGGCATGCTTGCTGCTGCTCCCCCTAACCCCTTCATTTATGTTGGTACCCTGGTTTGATGGTAACGGTAGTGAGAGAGGAATCCCGAATCAGGAGGTTACTTCCTGATTGTGGTTGATTACAATTCTGCTGCACTGCCAATGATCCACAGTGCCTCTTATATGCCCAGTTTGGAATTGCTAGATCTGTTTTGAATCTATACCATTTAGTACAGTGTTAGTGCCACACACGATGGAGCACATCCTCAGTGTGATCTCCACTAAGACTGTGCCATGGTCACACTTACCAATACTGTCATAGACAAATCTTCAATAGGTAGATTGGTGAGGGTGAGGTCAAGCAACTTCTTCCACTCACATTGGTTCTCTCAGCACCTGGCCCAGCCTGGCAGATATGTCCTTCAGAACTCTGCCAGCTCGGTCAGTCATGGATGCTGCTAAGTCACTCTCAATGGACATTGTCCCAAATTCAGAGTATATTGTGTCCCTTCAGTACTTCTTCCAAGTGGTATCCAACATGGAGGAGTACTGATTCATCAGTTGAGAGAGGGCAGTAGGTACTAATCAGTAGGAGGTTTCCTTGTCCATGTTTGACCTGATGCCATGAGACATGCTGAAGATTCCTAGGGCCACATTGATCTGACTGTATACCCCCGTGCTGCCACCTGCTGATGGTGGAACAGATCATACCCAGGAATGGTGATTGAGGTGTTATAAAGATGTGTCATATAAAATATTAATTTATGTTATCAGCTGGGCATACCTATATATTGGACTTTTTTTGAAAGGACACTTTCAGCCAAGAAAAGGACACAGGTACAGCAGATACAATGTTGCATTTGCAAAGAACATAAGCTGGTTTATGGAGACACAAAGTCTGTGGAGCACCCCGAGAGAGGTCATTGTGATCCAGCTCTCGGGTGTAAAAAGGATACTGGGTTTTGTATAGTCAGAGCGAGACTGCGCAGGGACAACAGCCTTATCCCATCTTTTTTTCTTCTGAAATCTATGTCATCAAAGCTGAGCTGTTTGCGATTTGGAAAACCCACCAGAGGGCCTCATTGCTGCAAACCAAAAGTTCTTAAAGGAGAATTCCGAATCAACCAGCCATGACTGCAAACTAACTGCTCCATTGTGGACTTTTCGGTTGTAAGTAAGGCTCTGGATATTCCATGATTATTTTCTGACTTTTCTACTTTTCTTGTTACTTGGCCAAATTATTTGAGATTGCCGAGTTTTACTTTTTTGCATGCCTGGAGGGATTGTGTGTGTGCTGTTTTTACATTAACAGCTATTTGGACTTGTTAAATTAAGAATCTTGGCTGGCTTGTTTCTCACACCAAGCTATACACAATTAGCACCCCCCTTCTAAATTCAAACTCTTGTTATGGCCAACTCAGGAGTGGGAAAAAAAAGGAGTCTGTTCATCCTTGTTAACCTGGTTGTAAGAGGAGTCAAGGACATTATCTGTAAGGAATGATTTGGTGAGTATGACTATATCTGGCTGCTGCTTGACTAGCCTGTGGGACAGATCTCCCAACTTTGGCACAAGTCTTCAGATGTTAGTGAGGAGGAATTTGCAGAGCCGACTGGGTTTGTGCCTTTGTTGATTCTGTTGGGTGGTCTGTTCAGTTTTATTCATAGTTAACTTTCTATAGCTATTTGATACAAGCAGCTTTCCAGGCTGTCTCAGAAGGCAATTAAGAGTCAACCACATTCCTATGTGTCGGGAATTAGATGTAGGCCTCACTTGAGTAAGGACAACAGATTTCTTTCCCTGAAGAAATCAGGTGGGCTTTTACAATCTGATGACTTCATAATCAAACTTTTTTATTCCTTATTTATTAGTTAATTGAATTTAACATCCCCCAGTTGCTGTTGTGGAATTTGAATTCATGTCCTTGGAGCATTAGTTCAGGCCTCTGGATTACTAGCTCAAAAATATTACCATTAGGTAGCTATCCTTAATCGATTTGGAAATGTATGCAAATGATAAAACAAAAGATAAAAAAACATTCATATCCATAGCTATTTTTATCAAAGATTTTAACAGCAAACATTGCTTAGTATTTCCAATAGATAGAATAAAGTTACATAAATACAAAAAAAAACAAATACTGAAATAAAAACAGAATTTACAGTTATAAAATACATTGGCTGATACACAATAAATCCAAAATCATCTCCTAAACAATATACAAGAAAGAGATTGCAACTATAATTTATTGGGTTGGATACTGGGTACATGCTCTTGTTCATTCTGTTATATACATCCCCAGAGCACAAGATACGGATGCTTGTATCCAACTCCCACTTATAAAATTTGCATATACATATGACACAAGGATAGATATTTTTCATGAGAAAAATCTTTGCTGTCATCTCTATGTATTTAGTTAGACCAATGTGTGATAGCCATGCGTAAATAAATAGTTTGTGCGTTTAATCTCATGGAGTAGAATTTTAAGGATGGCGAGTGATCAGCACTCGCCAGCCCGAGAATCGCTGCCGATCACACAACCACTGCCTCTCCAACTCCCACTGCTATTTAACACTCAATTAAGCATTGATTGAACGTTGGCAGGACTGGGTAGGGATTCCTGTCTGTGAGAACTATCAGCCAATTAGATTGGTTGATAACTCTTTAATCCAGCCAGGCACAGAGCTGCAGTGGCCAAAAGCAGCACTGCACCCCCCCCCCTGCCCCCCCCTTCCCGCCTGAGGTGGGCAAAAGGTGGAAATGTCTATTTCCCACCCTCTCCGCATCCACCAGCCTAAACATTGAGTCCAAGCGGGATAACGGCCTTAATAGGTGAATGGGCAGGTTTCCCAACTAAGGACAAAATTGCATCTGGGGTTGGGTGGGTGGGTTACTGGGAGAAGTGGGAGGACTTCTGTCCATTCAATTTTTTGCCCCCCCCCCACCTCAGAACCCGCTTTGTGGGGAGTGTAAAATTCTGCCCATGAACATAAACTAAATGTGGAATAAACACACCTTGTATTGATTCAGTAGTGCTCTGAATAGTGTTTCACTTCCATGGATAAGATACACAAAATGGCTCCAGTAGTATACAGCTGGACTGTCCTGGCATGGTCACTGCCCAAAACAACTTCAACTGAGAATCCTGAGAATATAACATGGGACCAACTTTCCCGTTCTGCCCGCCACTTAAAATAAATAAAAGTTTAAAAACAAATGGAATCAGGCCACCGCCATTTTAGGTGCCGGCCCCGAGCAAGAACAGCTGGTGAGGGGCGGACCATGTAAAGATCTGTTGACCTTGGGTGGGAATTTCTGGTTTCGGGGTGAGTGTGGCTAGAAAATCCCGGCCTATGAGTCCGAGTTAACAATACTCCAAACAGCAACAATAGATATTACACCATCGACAATATTAATCCTCTGCCCCACCAATTGTTTCCTTTTGCCTTCTCTCCAGCAGACAGCATCTGGTTTTTGAGATTGACTGTATTCTGGTATCTCTCTCAAGCAGCCATTTGTTTTATCTTAATAATAGTTAGACCATTTGAGGAATGAAATCATGAAGCACTTTGTCACTCAAAAGGACAAAGAACATATGGAAAGGCCATGAATCTTGGGTCAATTGAAATTGATAAATTTGTGCTAGTTACAGGTATGAAGGATCATTTACCAAGAGTGGGTAATTGGTACAGATTCACCATAATATAAATGAGTGGCTGGAGAACTTGAATGGTCTGCTCTTGTTCCAATCTTCCCATATTCTTTTGTGACTCAGGACAATGAGCATTAGGGAGGCAATCACTCCAGGACAAGTCCATTGGAAAGAATGAGCAACTGCCAATTGTGTTCCCCACATAGAGGTATTGTAGCATTCATTCGTGGGATATGGGCATTGCCGGCTGGGCCAGCATTTGTTGCTCACCCCTGAGGGCATTTAAAAGTCCACATTGCTGTGGATCTGGACTCACTTTTAAGCCAGACCAGGTAAGGATGGCAGACTTCCTTCCCTAAAGGACATAAGTGAACCAGATGGGTCCTTATGACAATCAACAATGGTTTCATGGTTATCATTAGACTTTTAATTTTTTTATTGAATACAAATTTCACCACCTGTCATGGTGGGATTTGATCCCAGGTCCCCAGAGCCTTACCCTGGGTCTCTGGATTACTAGTCCAGTGACAATACCACTAGGCCACTGCCTCCCCACTTCCTACACTAACTGTAACTAAGTTAAGTCAGTACTAACAAAGCATAAAAATACAGGGACATTCCTGGATCACATGACTCATTGTCACACCACAAGATGCACTTAATCGCAGAGCCATCCAACATTTGAAAAGACTTTCACATAAAAAGACAGAATTCCTTTACTTATTATCAAAGAATCCCAAGTTTCGATCCTGAGCAAAGTTCAGAAGGGTCAGTCTCATTGCATTCAGTAGTTCAGTTTCACTTGGTGTTGTACCAGGCTGTTAGTGAACCTTCCAATGGGATCCCAAATCTGCATTATATTTGAAGTGGGATCCCAAGCTTTGATCCGTCTATTCCATGGTGCGGTTCAGAAATGCATTTCACCACTTTATGTTTGTATTTTAATGACGCTTAGAGACAGCTGGCGTTCACTCTTTGTTTGAACTGGATCAGTGTCTGTCTCAAGACTCTCCTCTCCAGAGTTCAGACACAATCTGCAGCACTCCCCGACAATTAATGTTATCACAGATCCAATAACCAGTAGAAAGGCAAGTGCAGATATTAGAATCAGGAGGGGACTGACTTTTGTGATGCTTTCGGCATGACATTCCTCCGAGTGATCATTTAATAATTGGACTGTTGAAGAATCATTCTGCTTTGGGTAAAAGCATTCAGCTTTACCCATATCTGGTATTTCAACATTAGTACTATTCAGTGCATCCAGCCAGGTCAATGCGCAACAATTAAAATAATTTCCACTCAAGTACAGTGTTTTAAGAGTTTGGGACACGTTTCTAATTATTAAGTCTTGAAGAACATGAAGATTGTTGCCCCGAATATCCAGGATTTGCAATGGAGAACATCCAATGCCATCGGGTAAAAATTCTAACTGATTGTGTGACAAATCCAAATTTTGGAGGTGACTCAGGCATGTCAGAGTGACTTTGGAGGTTTGGATCGAATTCCATCTTAAAGAGAGATATTGCAAAGATTGTTCTAAGCCTGCCAGGGCCTGCCTGGGTACTTCCAGGTATTTATTTCTTGAAACATCCAAATATACCAAAGGGGTCTGATAGAATGTGTAAGGTGCCAACTGTGTAATATTATTTCCATCGAGGTTGAGGTACTTAAGAGAAGGGATTCCAGAAAAAGACACACACGTATTATTTTTATTATGGGTCTGTTGAATTTGGCCATCATACCCCATGATTTCATTTGCCACGTTGCAAATCTTCACATTATTGTTCGCAAGATTGACTTTTTCTATTTTGGGAAGAGCTTTAAAAAGCAGCGAGGGTAATAACCGAATGGAATTATTTTGAAGGTACAAGTATCTTAAAGACAGGAGCTTCTGATTATCTGCCCCCACAGATAGATTGTCGAGTATATTGTCACTCAGATCTAGAGAAGACAGAAAATTCAATTCATCACCATTTTCTATGCTAAAATTCTGAAAACAGTTTCCACTGAGGTTCAAGTGTTGGAGGGAACTAAATTTGTTCAGAAAACCATGTGATATGTCCAGCAGTACATTGTTACTTAAATCCAGAAATATTACTTCTGATAAACTTGCGTGGGCACTGTGGTTGGATGTCTTGCTAAACACCGAAAATTCTTCATATCTGTTTCTTATGTCCCATTCAGCTGAATTGTTCAATAGATCAGGTGTTACACTGATCATTAAATTGTTAGACAAATTCAAATGTTTTATCTGATGCAGTCTTGGAAGAAATGGAAAATGAAACAACCTGTTGTGACTCAGATCAAGCACTTGAAGACGGTACTCTTCCTCATTCTCGTTGGTTATGAAGAATTCAATGCCGTTTCTGCTCAGGTTCAAGACCCGGAGCTTTGGAAGATTGAAGTTGGAAATGCAAGAAAGTGAATTCATGGCCAAGTTTAGTTCAACCAAGTTTGGTAAACACTCAAAGGCTCCCGCGGCTATTTCTGTGATATAGTTTTTTTCAAGGAAGATATATTTCAAAAGCAGCAGCTCACAAAACATATCAGGTGTAAGTTTCATCAATAAGTTCCCTGAAAGATGTAATACTTCCAGTGAAGACAGATTTTTCAGATGTACAGTCACTGTGTCACTGTCCCAATAATTCTCTGACAGATTTAGCACTTGAAGCTCCTTTAAACGGCTGAAGGCTCCGTCGCTGGATGTAAAGTTCCTGCCCAGGTGATTGTTTGCCAGAACGAGCACTCTCAGGCTAGTCAGATGTGCCAGAGCCCCTGATGCTATCGTTTTCAGTTGGTTATAGGAGACATCCAGGTGCTGGAGTGAACTGAAATTTAGCAGCGATTCCTCGGTCAACATTTGGATTGAATTATGGGATAAGTCTACTGTTTTAGTCCCCGCCATTGGAAGATCAGGTACTTGGGAAAGATTATGGTACTGACAGGACACAACATGGTCTTTCTGCCAAATAAGATTGAAAACAATAAGTATTTACTTTTCTCACAAACTTTTCATATAGTTTAAAGAACACATTTGCACTACAATAAAAAACTCAGCTGGCATATTGGGGATATTCACAAATTGCTAGCAGTGAATACATGTTCTGTGGGTCATCTGTATATGACAAAGGGGAAAAATTGGCAGCTTAGAAGCACCTCTTCACCAAGCTAGGATATTTCACAAACTGAGTTGAGTTGAGGTTATTGATTTCTGCAATTCTACTTTATAAAGAGTCAGAATTTTGTAGAAAACATCTTAAATGACAGGAACACTTATATTTTTTGGTCAACTGCTACCCAAGGGGTCCACTAATACAAATAAGAAAAACTAAATAGTAAAAAAATTGTTGAAATCTTCTCCCGCCATTTTAACATTGTTGTGAAACTGTTTATTTGGAGTGAGTCTTTGGCTTAGCATGTCCTGCCTTTTGAATTAGAGGATGCAAGATTTAGATCCTATTCCAGACAATTCCAGTGAGTGAAAACCAGAGCTCCAGCTCCGATTTCTAATGCTGAGATGATATCCAGGACAGTGCTCAGGTCCGATGTCCTTTTATGGCCCTGCTCATTGTACAGGTTGTTGGAGACCATAAGCCCCCTTGCTGTAGATTAAGCACGTTATCAGCTACTATATATAGGGGTGGCATGGTGGCACAATGGTTAGCACTGCTGCCTCTCAGCGCCAAGGACCTGGGTTCAATTCCGGCCTTGGGTGACTGTCTGTGTGGAGTTTGCACATTCTCCCCGTGCCTGTGTGGGTTTCCTCCGGATGCTCTGGTTTCCTTCCACAGTCCAAAGATGTGTGGGTTAGGTGGACTGGACATGCTAAATTGCCCCTTAGTGTCCTAAGAGGTGATGGCCTAGTGGTATTACCGCGAGACTATTAATCCAGAAACGCAGCTGATGGTCTCGGAACATTCTGGTTTGAATCCTGCCATGGCAGATGGTGGAAGTTGAATTCAATAAAATCTTGAATTAAGAATCTACTGATGACCTTGAAGTGATTGTCGGAAAAAACCCATCTGGTTCACTAATGTCTTTAGGGAAGGAAATCTGCTGTCCTTACCTGGTCTGGTTTACATGTGACTGCAGAGGCACAGCAATGTGGTTGACTCTCAACTGTCCTCCAAGGGGAACTAGGGATAGGCAATAAATGCTGGCCAGCCATGTCCCATGAATGAATTCTTTTTAATGATGCGTAGGTTAGGGGAATTAGCCATGGGAAATGTGTGGGGTTACGGGGATATGGTGGGGGAGAGGGCCTGGGCAAGATACTCTGTCAGAGGTTCGGTGCAGACTCAAAAGGGCTGAATGGCCTCTTTTACACTGTCGGGATTCTATAAAGATACTTATGGCACAACACATTCCTACCTATGGATCTTTCCACTTTAACATTCCACGGTAGCACAGTGGTTAGCACTGCTGCTTCACAGCTCCAGGGACCAAGGTTCGATTCCCGGCTTGGGTCACTGTCTGTGTGGAGTTTGTACATTCTCCTCGTGTCTGCGTGGGTTTCCTCGGGTGCTCCGGTTTCCTCCCACAGTCCAAAGATGTGCGGGTTAGGTTGATTGGCCAGGTGAAAAAAAAAATTGCCCCTTAGAGTCCTGAGATGCATAGGTTAGAGGGATTAGTGGGTAAATAAATATGTAGGGGTAGGGCCTGGGTGGGATTGTGGTCGGTGCAGACTCGATGGGCCGAATGGCCTCCTTCTACACTGTAGGGTTTCTATGATTTCTGTGATTACTACTTCCAAGGAAGACTGTGAAAGCACAACAAACAAACCAAATTTATGATTTCAACCTGTAAGAAATTCAAATGTAATTCTCCTTTATAAAACTGAGGTGCAAGTTTTCAGAAGACAGCTTCAAAAAAGCCAATTGAGAACAAGGTGTAGACCAACTCAAAAATATGGGTCAGAAGGGAGGGGGGCGCGGGGGTCCATCACTTTTACCCGATCTAAGTGACCTTGTAAAACTTTTACTAACCGTGTCACTTGGATTGACTGACTCTCTGAGCGGGGCTGACTAAACCACAAATCAGAAACCTCTGACATTACTACCTGACCCACAAAGTCCAAAACTATTAATCAAACACGCCAATCCATTTGAATTCAATGCTAACTCAACCACATAGGAATGTGGGCAGAAATTGGAACAGGACATAAATCAGAAATGTTCAGATTCTCTGATAATCTACAGCAATAAAAAGCGGCCTTTCATCAGTCTGTGGACCTATATATCTACACTTCTTTCATAATTGGTATAGCTAAAAGGGAGGTAAAGGAATTTATTCTCCTCAAAATATATAAAATGACTAACTTAGTATCTCTTCTAAAAATATATTCCTTTCTTCTTCAGTAGGCAGCACGTTAACACTGCGAAGCAACAGGTTTGGAATTCAAAGGGAGAGTGGAGACCTTACCGTTTGACAGGCTGTGATCAGAGTCTGACTATCACCACTGCTGCTGGTTAGAAGGCAGGGCACCGCCGTAAACCACAGGAACAGCCAGGAATTCATCTCTCCGCCCCAGGCAACAAAAGAATGACATGACTGCTACACAGCGTGTTCAACATATCCCTGGATCCTGAGCTATCGTAATCGGGGAAAATTGGGCGAGTTTGGAAGTCATTTTACGCACAACGTGACTTCTGACCAAGTGTGTGTGTGTGTGTGTGTGGGATAGTGGCCAGGAATAGGATCAGCCACCCCCATACACACAACACGAGATTGGTGTTGTACTAAACGGGTAGGTTTTCCTTTTTAGGGTAAACGCTCGTTACTGTTTTTCTGGGTAATTTAAAGCAATCATAGGACAAATAAAAGACAGAACTCGACCCCCCCACCACCCCCCCCCCCCCAGTAGAGACCAGTCAACTAAATTTAAACTTAATATAGTGATTGTTGGAAAGTCTGGAGTGCCCGCATTCCTTTATTTTCTACCTTTTTACCGATGTGTATAAATGTAGATGTGTTTGTGTGGTACATGAATTTGTGGATGAGTGAGCTTGTGTCTTTGTGAATGTTGTCTATGGACATATGTTTGCATTTGACTCTGTATGTTTGTGTATGTGTATCTCTGGCATTTGTGTTGTTAGTATGTGTGTGAATGTTTTCGTTTGTGTGTTCGTGTATGTGAATGTTAGCATGTGGACATGTGTGTGGATGTGTTTGTGTGTGTATGTCCACTTATGGGAGTTTTTAAAAATTAACTCGTGGGACATGGCTGTCGCTGGCTGGCTCCAGCATTTATTGCCCATCCCTAGTTGCCCTTGAGAAGGTGGTGGTGAGCTGCCTTCTTGAATCGCTGCAGTCCACCTGCTGTGGGTTGACTCGCAATGCCCATTAAGGAGGGAATTCCAGAATTTTGACCCAGCGATTGTGAAGGAACGGTGATATATTTCCAAGTCAGGATGGTGAATGGCTTGGAGGGAAACTTGCAGGTGGTGGTGTTCCCATGTATCTGCTGCCCTTGTCTTTCTAGATGGAAGTGGTCGTGGGTTTGGAAGGATCTTTGGTGAATTGCTGCAATGCATCTTGTAGATAGTACACACTGGTGCTACTGAGCGTCGGTGTTGGAGGATGTGGGTGTTTGTGGATGTGGTGCCAATCAAGTGGGCTGCATTGTCCTGGATGGTGCCAGGCTTCTTGAGTGCTATTGGAGCTGCTCCCATCCAGGCAAGTGGGGAGTATTCCATCACACTGTTGACTTGTGCCTTGTAGATGGTAGACAGGCTTTGGGGAGTCAGGAAGTGAGTTACTCGCCACAGTATTCCTAGTCTCTGACCTGCTCTTGTAACCATTGTGTTTATGTGGCGAGTCCAGTTGAGTTTCTGGTCAATGGTAACTCCAATGATGTTGACAAGGTTGGATCTGTAAACACGTGAGTTTGTGTGTGAATATTTGTTTATAAGTGTATTTGCATGTGCATGTTTGTGTGTGCTTGTTGATGTCTATGTGTGTTTGTGTGTAAATATAGGAACCTGTTCTGTCATCCACCAAGATCAAGGGTGATAGAACATAGAACATAGAAAGCCACAGCACAAACAGGCCCTTCGGCCCACAAGTTGCGCCGATCACATCCCCACCTCTAGGCCTATCTATAGCCCTCAATCCCATTAAGTCCCATGTACTCATCCAGAAGTCTCTTAAAAGACCCCAACGAGTTTGCCTCCACCACCACCGACGTCAGCCGATTCCACTCACCCACCACCCTCTGAGTGAAAAACTTACCCCTGACATCTCCTCTGTACCTACCCCCCAGCACCTTAAACCTGTGTCCTCTCGTAGCAACCATTTCAGCCCTTGGAAATAGCCTCTGAGAGTCTACCCTATCCAGACCTCTCAACATCTTGTAAACCTCTATCAGGTCACCTCTCATCCTTCGTCTCTCCAGGGAGAAGAGACCAAGCTCCCTCAACCTATCCTCATAAGGCATGCCCCCCAATCCAGGCAACATCCTTGTAAATCTCCTCTGCACCCTTTCAATGGCTTCAACATCTTTCCTGTAATGAGGTGACCAGAACTGCGCGCAGTACTCCAAGTGGGGTCTAACCAGGGTCCTATAAAGCTGCAGCATTATCTCCCGACTCCTAAACTCAATCCCTCGATTAATGAAGGCCAGTACCCCGTACGCCTTCTTGACCGCATCCTCCACCTGCGAGGCCGATTTAAGAGTCCTATGGACCCGGACCCCAAGGTCCTTCTGATCCTCTACACTGCTAAGAATGGTACCCTTCATATTATACTGCTGCTTCATCCCATTGGATCTGCCAAAATGGATCACCACACACTTATCCGGGTTGAAGTCCATCTGCCACTTCTCCGCCCAGTCTTGCATTCTATCTATGTCTCGCTGCAACTTCTGACATCCCTCCAAACTATCCACAACACCACCTACCTTGGTGTCGTCAGCAAACTTACCAACCCATCCCTCCACTTCCTCATCCAGGTCATTTATGAAAATGACAAACAGCAAGGGTCCCAGAACAGATCCCTGGGGCACTCCACTGGTCACTGACCTCCATGCAGAGAAAGACCCCTCCACAGCCACTCTCTGCCTTCTGCAGGCAAGCCAGTTCTGGATCCACAAGGCAACAGCCCCTTGGATCCCAAATCTGGGATCTAATTCCACATACCCTTTGTTTAATATCCTTTAATATCTTTGGTTGACAAAAATCTATCCATTTCAGTTTTAAATTTAATAAGCGATCAATTGCTGTTTGCAGAAGGGATTTTCACATTTCTACCACACTTTGTGTTACCCCATTTTGCTCCTTAAAGGTGTGAGTCCAATTTTTAGACCATAACCCCGAAATCCAGACACCCTGAACAATACAAATAGTTTCTACCTATCATTTTTCTTTGTTCATGGGATGCAGGCATTATTAGCTAGGCCAGCTTTTCTTACCTGTCCCCAATTGTGAGGGTGATGGTGAGCTGCCTTCTTGAACCACTGCAGTCACTGAGGTGTAGGTACACCCACAGTGCTGTTAGGGAGGGAGTTCCAGAACCTTGACCCAGCGACAGTGAAGGAACAGCAATATAGTTGCAAGTCAGGATGGTGAGTGACTTGGAAGGGAACTTGCAGGTGGTAGTGTTCCCATGCACCTGCTGCCCTTGTCCTTTAAGTGGTAGATATTGTGGGTTTGGAAGGAGCCGGAGGAGGCTTGGTGAATTGCTGCAGTGCATCTTGTAGATGGTACACACTGCTGCCTGTGTGTGGAGGGAGTGAGTGTTTGTGAATGGGATGCCAATCATATGGGCTGCTTTGTCTGGATGATAAGACCATAAAATGTAGGAGCAGACGTAGGTGCTCCATTTAAATGTCTGATGGCACAAGGGAAGAAGCTGTTCTTGAGTTGGTTGCTACATGACCTCAGACTTTAGTATCTTTTTCCTGATGGAAGAAGGTGGAAGAAAGTATGCCTGGGGTGTGTGCGGTCCTTGATTATGCTGGCTGCTTTTCCAAGGCAGCAGGAAGTGTAGACGGAGTCAATGGATGGGAGGCTGGTTTGCGTGATGGACTGGGCCAAGTTCACAATCCTTTGTAATTTCTTGCGGGCTTAGACAGAGCAGGAGTCATACTAAGCTGTGATGCAACTAGAAAGAATGCTTTCTAGGGTGCATTTATAAAATCTGGCAAGAGTCATAGCAGACATGCCAAATTTCCTTAGCCTCCTGAGAAAATAGAGGCATTGGTGGGCTTTCTTAACTATAGCATCGGTATGGAGGGACCAGGACAGGTTGTTGGTGATCTGGACACTTAGAAACTTGAAGCTTTCGATTATTTCTACTTGGTCCCCATCAGTGTAGACAGGGGCATGTCCTCCACTACGCTTCCTGACGTCAATGACCATCTCCTTCATTTTGTTGACATTGAGGGAGCGATAATTGTCGTTGCACCAGTTCACCATTTTCTCTATCTCTTTCCTGTATTCCATCTCATCATTATTTGAGATCCAACCCACTACAGTGGTGTCATTGGACATTTTTTTCTAGCTTTTCACCGTTTACTTTGTACTATCCTTCTTAGGTCCAAAGTGGATGGCCTCACATTGAAATCCATTTGCCACAGTTTTGCCCATTCACTTAATCTATCCGTATCTCAGTGGCTCCCAAACTGTGGGTCACGATGCCAATTGGAATCCCAGAAACAGCAAGTGGGGTTACGATCGCCGGACAGAAGGGAACGCCAGCAGTGGAAGGTTCCAGTCAGGGAGACAGTCCCCGGCACCTGCTCCCGCAGAGTCTGGGTAGAGGCTGGAAATCAGAGCTAGGGCAGGCGGACAGCTTTCCGGAGAGCTTGGGAAGAGCATTCCTGCTCCTCCAAACCCACACGGAGTGCTAAAAGAGCCCCTTACCTTGGAGAGCCACTGATGATGTCATTGGGCATTCACTTTGGTACGTTAATTAGGCCTTGCCTAGTGGAGGTCATGCCCCTGTCTACATTTTGGGGCAGCGATTTCTGCATTGTAAAACTTAAAAGGGGGCAGAAATGTGGTTGGGTTGTCCGATCCATCCATTCTGACTTTCTCCTGCCCCCCAATTGGGGGTTAAAATTGAGTCTTCAAGCTCCATTGTTCCACGAGTTACCAGAGGGATGGTCACATCTGTGAAGGTCTCTGTCAGTGAGAACCAGTACCTTCAGAACAGCAAGAATGAGGAGAGGCCAGAAATAGAACCAGATGAAAATAAGAAACATTCCCAAGAGCTGCCACTGAATTGAAGGTTAGAGTTCAGTTTTTGTTGACATCTGGGTCAGTCACATTAATTTTTAAGTGTTAAAATGGGGTCATATTTGAAAATAGTTTGGCTTTATGATGCTACGCTTCCATTTACACTGCTTACAATATTTCCTAACTTTGTGCGATTGGCAAATTTGAATACACAACATCTAAGTATTGAAATAGAGTGAAGCCCAAACACCGATTCCTGTGAGCACCAGTAAGTCACATTCTGCCTGTTAGAGTATCTGTCCATTATTCCTACTCTCAGCCTCCCTCAGCCTTCCATTAAAAAAAACTGAGATAATAATCTATCGATGACCATGAAACCATTGTCAATTGTCAGAAAATAGGCCATCTGGTTCACTAATGCTCTTTAGGGAAGGAAATCTGCCCTGCCTACCTGGAGCTGGGAAGGCTGCCCCTCCAGGTGTCTCGCCCTGTCCTGGGGGTCATGCTGTGGGGATGTGGGTGAGGTTACAGCGAGCAGAGCTCTTACAAGGACAGAAGGAGGAGGACAATCTCTCCAACCAAGCAAGCATGGATGGAAGTGGCCATGGGAGTGTAAGAGGAATTTTCCAAGGTGTCTCTCTGGGGGTTCTTGTACTCAGTTGACCTCACTCGACCAATACAGAGACCATGAAAGACAACATGTAGTTAAAGAACAAAAGGAAGTTTGTTGCTAATGCATGCATCAGGAGAAAAGATAGTGAGTGCCGACTACCCTCTCTGGCTTCACAGTACATGTGTGAGATAGATATAGTTTTTCTGAACACTTAGATCTCCCGCCCAGCTTGTCGCTCAAACTGGAGAGTCCAATTACAATATTACAAAGTATTACCTTAGCCAATAATGCTCCACCCTGTCAGCAAGATCAGGAACTCATTAGTCCACTGCACCCGAAAGTTCCTCCCTTGTTACTAAGAATCCTAACTAGCAAATCTGGTAGATTCAAGAATATTCTCTGATCCCTGTGAATTTTAATTGGTAAAGGGAGTCAGTTCTCTTGCCTGAATCCAGCCCCCTTCATCAGTATGAGAAACTGTACCAGCCCCACTAACCAGGAGTGAATGTATTCCCGTACATTCCAAAGCCCTGATTAACTTGCAGCTGCCTAGCCCAAGCTGATAAGGAGAACTGCCCTCTTCATACTCCATTGTCTTAAAGAATTCGGTCTGTCTGCTACCGTCTACTTCCCAGCATGCTGAGCAGTAAGATCATTGGTTGACCAAGATTCACAAGACACACATTAAGAATACAGTTTAATTTCATGATACTTGGTTAAATTAATTATACAGACAATATCTTTGCATATATTGCATTAGGCACATGGTGAATCCTTATTCTATATATAAGCACCTTGTAATATTCACCTTAACCTAGTCTACTTATTATAGTAAATTTAAAACAAGGGCCTTTTATACCAGCAATTTTATACTACCCTCCTTCAGTGCCCACTTTTGGACGTTGGCCAGTCCAAGATAAGGCCACTAAATAGAGGTGTTCCAACACTTGTTCTTACATCCTGGAGGACGACTGGTTCCTTTGTATCCTTTCTTGCTCAACTTAACTGCCGTAACTGGTGCTATCCCTTCTGTGGACTTGGACAGTCTCACACCGGCACACTTGACTACATTGATGAGTGCCATCAATACCAAGATCGTCAGGAATAATATTGCAATTGCTTGTAGGATTGATGTTCCCACAGCTCCCAGCCATCCTGATAGCCATTCACCCAAGGTAGACAATGGCGGTTGTTTAAATTTCTCCACCTGTTTTCTGATGTGAGCAGTGAGATTAGTTATGTCTTCTGAGCTGTCTGGTATGTAGGTGCAGCACTCTGAACCAATCACTGCACACGTCACAGCCCTCTCTGCCAAGACATACTCCAGTGCTAATCGATGCTGGAGCACCACAGTGTGCATGGCAACCATCTCATCATTTATTGCAGCCAGGGTAGCAGCTGTGTCATTGGGGACTTGCTCCAAAATGGAGCGCAATATTATAACCTCTAGCATTGCCTTAGCCACTCCATAGCTAGGAAAGAGCATGCCAAGGAATCGTTCTGTTTCTGAAATCGCTCATCGATGTCTTGGCGAGAGAGAGAGAGTTTGTGAGTGTGGTACAGATACGGGAGCATACAATCCAAGGTAACACAATCCCTTCCATCCAATAGGGAGCCAAGGATATGCTTTGTCTCCACAGATCCAATAAGTACCATTGAGTGTTGGGTAGGTATTGCTTCCTTTAAAGTAATAGGATATGTTACATAGAACATAGAACATAGAACATAGAACAGTACAGCACAGAACAGGCCCTTCGGCCCACGATGTTGTGCCGACCTTCATCTGAAACCAAGATCAAGCTATCCCACTCCCTACCATCCTGGTGTGCTCCATGTGCCTATCCAATAACCGCTTAAATGTTCCTAAAGTGTCTGACTCCACTATCACTGCAGGCAGTCCATTCCACACCCCAACCACTCTCTGCGTGAAGAACCTACCTCTGATATCCTTCCTATATCTCCCACCATGAACCCTATAGTTATGCCCCCTTGTAATAGCTCCATCCACCCGAGGAAATAGTCTTTGAACGTTCACTCGATCTATCCCCTTCATCATTTTATAAACCTCTATTAAGTCTCCCCTCAATCTCCTCCGCTCCAGAGAGAACAGCCCCAGCTCCCTCAACCTTTCCTCATAAGACCGACACTCCAAACCAGGCAGCATCCTGGTAAATCTCCTCTGCACTCTCTCCAGCGCTTCCACATCCTTCTTATAGTGAGGTGACCAGAACTGCACGCAATATTCCAAATGCGGTCTCACCAAGGTCCTGTACAGTTGCAGCATAACCCCACGGCTCTTAAACTCCAACCCCCTGTTAATAAAAGCTAACACACTATATGCCTTCTTCACAGCTCTATCCACTTGAGTGGCAACCTTTAGAGATCTGTGGATATGGACCCCAAGATCTCTCTGTTCCTCCACAGTCTTCAGAACCCTACCTTTGACCCTGTAATCCACATTTAAATTAGTCCGACCAAAATGAATCACCTCACATTTATTACATGACTGATCCCCTTTGGGTGGACTCAGGTAGATTCAGCTGGTCTGACCCACTTTGTAGTTGCATTCACTTACCCCTAAATTCTTCCCAGGGCCTTTCTGATTCTCCACACAGTAAGTCCCCTTTGATTTCGGGTTTGGCTGTTTCAAAATCAGATTAGGAGCTGACTTCTTTAGATTATAGGCAGATTTGTACCCGATCATATAACCTATCGTCCCTGGACAGTCCCTACTGCTATGGAACCTTCTCCACATCTCTGTATTGTCAAATCCTGATATGAGGTGTCTAGGATATCTAGTCTGCTGAGATACCTGATCTGTCATTATCAACTCTGACCATGTCAGGGGCGTTAGCTGTAAAGGTATTCCTTCTCCCCGTGACTGCATAGGTTTCCTCCGGGTGCTCTGGTTTCCTTCCACACACCAAAGACTTGCGGGTTAGGTTGATTGGCCATGCTAAATTGCCCCTTAGTGTCAGGGAGATTAGCAGGGGTTACAGGGATAGGGCCTGGGTGGCATTGTGGTTGGTGCAGATTCAATGGGCCAAATGGCCTTTTTCGACACTAGGGATTATCTGATCCTCCCCCCGCATGGATGGGAATATGTGAACAAACCCAACACTTGGACTGGTTAGTCATCTTTGCATATGTGTGTTCCAGATATAGATAAGTGTTCACACGTACCTCTCCAGATTGATGAAACATCCCAGATATTGTTGCTACTTCAGCCAACACCTGTATATTCAATATTAAAATGATGTAAACACTTGTATTCATTATAACAGTCTCTACAACTCCTGTCTTACAATCAGACACAGTTATTGGTTAATGTCAAATAACAACAAAACTTGTATAATCAGCGCGCTGCATTTTATACACGCTCTCGACTTGCTTCTACGTTGGGGGATGTCCGGTCGATCTTGATTGAAGCTGTGCCTTGACTTTAGCTCCAGGTATCTTTGCTAGTGTATAATCTGTAATACAATCCAGAGTGCCTCACGGCCTTAAAACGAGTAATCAGGACAAATTTGATCTCATCAGATTCTCTCTACTTCTTCTACTATAATAAATCATTCAGTCACTGGGTCAGGTTTGCCATCTTGGGGTTTCTCACTGGGATAAGGTTTTACTGGAGTCCAGTGTCTCCTCCACAGGCTGCACTTCTCCTTAATAAAGGTGCATGTCTGCCCTGTGACCCACCACATCAAAAGGTCCTTCCCAGTGAGTTCCTAATCCCTTTCTGTCAGTCATGAGTTCCGCCATTACCTTATCTCCCGATGTAGGCAATTTAAGAGTACTCTGTCCTGCCAGCTTAGTCCAAACCCGTTGCTGCTGCACCGTGATTACCTGCTTTCTGAGAAAATGCAGATGGTCTATTAAATCCTTCATACATTGAAATACTGTTCCTGGGCTTGTTTCTAATTCTCCTCCACCTGTGATTGTTTCCCCTGGGAGGCACAGCCCTCTCTCTGTCATCAGCTCAAAAGGGATTCATCCTGTTCCACGAGCAGGAGTGGCCCTTTGAAGCAGCAATATTGTAGGCAAGACCCACGCCCAGTTGTTTCTTCATCCAGGATAGCCTTGACTAACTGTTCTTCAGTCTTCAATTCATCCTCTCCACCACCCCTGAACTCTGAGCGTGATGTGGTGTGTGAAACCTCTGCTTAATTCCCAACATTCGACAGACCTCTTTCAAAACTCTCCCTGTAAAGTGGGTTCAGAATCTAACTGAAGAGGCATTCGCCATCTGGGAATTATCTCATTTACTAATATCACAGCTACTGTCGTAGTTGTGGCATATTTACATGGGAATGCTTCAATCCGGCGAGTAAACTGATCTACAATTACTAAACAGCACCTCTTTCCCTGCACCCATGGTAACGGCCCTGTGAAATCCATTTGTAAATTTTCTTTTCTGCACTAACAACTACTGTAACTCATCTGCTGTCATCTGAATTACTGTCTGTGAGGACTGCTGCTGTGGACGTACAGCTTGGAGCGGCGCCTCAGAAGGTTGTGGGGGTGGGTCCTCAGACGATTGCCTTCTCTGTCTGGGACCCTGTCCTTTCCTCCCTTCCCCCTTCTACCAGCTATCCTTTATACGATGACCTCTTTTCTGACAATTACTACACTGATTACCCTCCATTGGTCTGCTTTTTGACATTCCCTGGCCCTATGTCCCTTTCTCCCACAGACAAAATGTCCGCTGTCGTCCCCCTGCTGCGGCCTCACGGAGTGTTGCCCATAGCTACCGGGCTGTAGATTGGGGTCATCATTGGATTTTTCTCAGCATTGGCTTCTGCTCTCATAGCCCAATTTATAATTTCCCGATAATTATTTCCTATCGAGAAACTCATTTCTATCATTCTAGTCAAAACTGAACTAAATCCTTCTTTAAGTAAACTTAAAAACATGTCACCCCTTGCAGACGCAGTGACTTCTCCTACATCTGTGTATGATCTGAATTTTCTCTCTCCCTATTTCTCAACTGTTTCTTTCGGGCGCTGTCTAATTAGTTAATGCCCCTTCTCCTAAAGCGCCTCTTCGCTAATTCTTCACTTGCCTCTTCGACTAAATCTGCGACACATTCATGTTCCGTTCCCTGTACAGTCAATCCCCTTGCGGGATTTTCCCTTGCATCTCTGCTGTTTACTACATGCTTATCTCCCGGTAAGAGATTCGCAAGTTTTACATAACTTCCCACAAAATTCCTACACTAATTAAAAAGTCTTCAATACTTTTTTACCCCTTTTCCGCTGAAAGGTCTTTGTACCCAAATAACCTTCCTCCGATCCTCTGGAATTTCTTTTTTTTTACTAAATTCTATAGCATAATAACATCTTTGAAACAGAAATCAAACCTTTCAATTTGATTCCAGGCAGTAACTTATTTTTATTTCTCCTTCTTCATCTTAAATAACATCATTTTATTACGGTAACTTGCTTACAGCATATTTTCTTATGTCAGAATTATCCCAAACTCAAAACACAGTGTTGTGGGCTTTCAAATGTCCATTAGTGTCCATCTCATCTCTTTTTTAAAGCACGTTATTCCTTCATCCATAGCTATCACCTAAACTGCGTTTTAAAGAACAAAGAACAATACAGCACATGAACAGGCCCTTTGGCCCTCCAAGCCTGCACCGATCATGTGTTTACTTTCTAGAATCCCTTTAAACGATAATGAAGGGGCTCGACAGGGTAGAGGCAGAGAGATTCTTTCCACTTAGAAAGGAAACAAGAACTAGAGGACGCAGCCTCAAAATAAGGGGGAGTCAGTTTAGAACAGAGCTGAGGAGGAACTTCTTCTCTCAGAGGGTAGTGAATCTCTGGAATTCTCTGCCCATTGAAGCAGTGGAGGTTACCTCGTTAAATATGTTTAAGACACAGGTAGACAGATTTCTGATCAATAAGGAAATTAAGGGTTATGGGGAGCGGGCGGGTAAGTGGAACTAAACCACTATCAGATCAGCCATGATTTTATTGAATGGCGGGGCAGGCTCGAGGGGCTAGATGACCTATTCCTGCTCCTATTTCTTATGTTCTTATGTCTCTCTTTTATCCAATGAATCCCACCCTTAATTCTGTCCTCCTCTGTTTCCTATTGACTCCTCTATAACGTACCTTTTTTAATCTGTTCACTTTCCTTTCTCATTTATCCCACTGAATTATTTCCCTCATCTCTAATATTAATCTGTCAATTTGGTATTAAGTGGACTCTCCCTTTTAGCTTGTCTGGCACCTAATACAGTTTTCAACCTTCCCATATTCAAAATTTACAACAGGGTTTGCTTTGTGTTCAGAACTTCTCCCAATCTTGTGATTCATTCACTAACTTTGAACATCCGTGTCACACATTTCATGTAGAATGCATTATGGCAGCATAATAATTCCCATCATTAAACACGCACTCCCATTCTACCTTATGTAATTCCTCACTAAACATTCCCTCCCTTTCTGTTAGATTTTTTATTTAAGCCAACAATTTCTACTATATAGAAAATCTACAAATAAATTCTCGAATGTCTTAAATCCACTGCGAATCTTATATCCAAATTCTCTGCTGTTTCAGCAGAGTAGGTTTGCTCAGATGGACGTCATGACGTCATCACATTTTCTTGGCAAGATTTATCATAATCACCTTTAAATATTCCTACTAAATGAAGACTTTTACACTTACAATCTCTACAGTTTAAGCTTAAAATTTGCATGTTTAATTATTGGTGCGGCTCAGGGGCACTGCTGCCTCACAGCTCCATGGACCCAGGTTCGGTCCCTGACTTGGGGCACCGTCTGTGTGGAGTTTGCATGAAGTCCAAGTCTGTGTGGGTTTCCTCCGGGTGCTCCGGTTTCCTCCCACAGTCTGAAAATGTGCAGCTAAATTCTCCCTCAGTGTACCCAAACAGGTGCCGGAGTGTGGCAACTAGAGGATTTTCACAGTAACTTCATTACAGTGTTAATGTAAGCCTACTTGTGACTAAGAAATAAACTTTAACTTTTCTGCAACTCTGCTCCCAGCCTCAGAACGATACAAAATCAAATCAGCTGTTTGCTGAAAGTTTAACTCTCCTCACAGCCTTTTAAACAGAATGTAACACCTTTTATGATTGATGCAAGTACCTTCCCAAAGGTTGCAGAGTTCAAATCTCTGTCTGATTCCTATTCTTGAAAATGACCATGGCCATCGAAAATTAGTAAGATTAAGGAATTTAGAACTTATCTTGATCCTGCATCAATCTCACTATTGTAAAATCTCAACTGGGGGAAAGTAATTTATTGAACTCACACACAAATAGAAACCTTTGCTTTCTTTTGTCCAACCGATAATTAAATTCCAAAGATAAGATTATTTGTCATACTCTACTCCACCACACGAGGGTGCTCCAACCCTTCTAATCTTACTCACTCGCTCTTTCTAAATACTCTCTTTAATCTGTGACTATCCCTCTCTCCACACACACTGTACCTGTAAAGACTCACATTCCAACCGTGCTTCACATTCCAATCTGTAATTATCTTCGCCTATATATGCTGTGTTTGCGAACCTACCTCCACTCACCTGATGAAGGAGCAGTGCTCCGAAGGCTCGTGATTCTAAATAAACCTGTTGGACTTTAACCTGGTGTTGAGATACCTCTTACTGTGCCCACCCCAGTCCAATGCCGGCATCTCCACATCTTTCTAAACAAACAGGCTTTTGCATTTCTGTCTCCCTCCCTTTTTTTTAACTCCTTGAATCCTGCTCTCAGCACACTACTCTGTGACACACACAGAAAGCTGGTTCTTTTAACCTCCCTCCCTCTATGGAATTCCAGACCAACCAATTTCACTCTGTCTCTCTCTCACACGAGTCTCCCACAGGAGAGTTGTACTCCTGGGACCTCTCCCTACTGGTTCACTCACACGCCCTTCGTCCCCTACTCCTCCGGAACCCCGCCATGTGAGTTCCACATGCCCGAGCCAGCTGCTGCCACCCGTACGGTCAACCCCTTGACGCTGCCCTACTACGCGGCTTTACACGTTGCTGCATAGGAGGTCCGAGTGTCCCTCCCTGGCCCCGCTATGTTTACACAGTAAGAGTTTTAACAACACCAGGTTAAACCCGCTATGTTTAAGCTTAGCTTCTCTGCAAACACCCTTTCTACCCAGGTGTTTTTTTGCTCCACTCTGTAGGAGGTCCAAGTGTCCATCCCCGGCTCCACTACGTTAGGTATTGTTTTCTACTATCTTTTAGGCATCCCAGCTGTGTTTGGATATTAGAACATGGATCACTTATGATTTAAAGGCCTTCTCCCAGCATCGTAGCTTTCTCTATTCCTCATCTGAAGGTTAGGTGTCTGGAATTAGCTGCTTACTGTGCTGCAGTTAAACATTGTGTAGGCTTTTGTGATTTGTCTCTGTTAGCCCTTTCACTGGACACAGTCATTAATATGACTATCATTTTCCTCCATAATTATTAGTATGGGTATCAATCCCCCTCAGACCTGACCTTCACTCACTTAAATCAAAGGAACACACACTCAGAAGGTAGATGGCGGGCAACTAGTTTTGCCATATATTGCTCGGTCTGGCTAGGCCACATGACGCACTATCACCTCCTTCCACTGTTGGCCAAACCTGCTCTCTATCCAGGATCATCCTGGAATGTCATCTTTTCTTTATTGGAAACCGTGTGCACAAACCCCTCACCTGCTTCACCTGCTTCACCTCCGAAACAAATGGAGTCGCTCAGAGACCACTTTGTCACTAAGATCGAGACCACCCAATTGGCTGCCTCCTCCACTTTGTCGTGATCCCTGTGGGGAAACCATAAACCAAAATAGCCCAAATTTACCCAGCAACCTCCAAGTGTAGAGAACACCAACAAGATTCCATCTTCTGCTGGTTTCACTTTAACACAAATCAGAACCAACACAACCACAAGTTAATGGCAAATTGCACTTCAAATAAAAAGATCCATTTTATTTCAAATAGTCAACAAAACAAAGATGTGTCTTACATAACCACAAGCATTCACATCACTTCCTACACAAATGTGGCAGTACAAAGTGACACAGTTCCACAATATGCTGTTCTTTATTCACAGTAAGAAGTCTCACAACACCAGGTTAAAGTCCAACAGGTTTATTTGGTAGCAAATACCATAAGCTTTCGGAGCGCTGCCCCTTCGTCAGATGGAGTGGATATCTGCCCTCCATCTGACGAAGGGGCAGTGCTCCGAAAGCTTATGGTATTTGCTACCAAATAAACCTGTTGGACTTTAACCTGGTGTTGTGAGACTTCTTACTGTGCTTACCCCAGTCTAACGCCGGCATCTCCACATCGTTCTTTATTCATACAGGATAGGTCAGGAGTTTGATCTAACAATAGTTTTTCACCTTCGAATTTCACGAGTACAACTATCATCAATAAGGTTCACGATCATGAAGCCTCTTTCCGCTGGATCACAAGACTCCACTGTTCCTTTTCAATTGACTAACTAATAGTATTTGATTTAGCCAGCTGTAGAAGGCACCCAGCTCTTTAGCGATGCCAAACTACCCAGAAAGCTCTCCAGGTTTTAGACTTTTTTAGCCAGTTTTCCCAGTGCCTTCAGGAGTACTCCCTTTAGGAGTTATATGGACCTGAAACGTTAACTCTGTTTCCCTCTCCACAGATGCTGCCAGACCTGATGAGTTTATCCACCTTTTCTGTTTTAGTTGTCTTCAGGAGGTCCTAGCTCCTTTTCTTCCAAACAGAAAAATTGGACTCTTCCTGAGAGTGAATCCCTTTTTCTCAAAAGAATTCTCTATGTAACTTTTTTTGTCTCTGTCGGCTTTCTTTTTGTGTCTGTCTGTGCACTGATCACCTTCAGCCCCCAGTGGCTCTGTTTGTAGCTCTCCTATGTGCCCGCTAGTCACATAGTTTCTTTCTTAATTTACTTGCTATTGGTATTGCTGCCACCAGCTGACATGGACCAATTTTTCTTAAAGCACGTGCTTTAGAATTGATGCAAACTCTTAAAAGTTATTTCAAAACATTCTTAAAAACAGTTACAAATTCCACAGACATTTGAAGGAAACTCCCTTTACTGCTTCTGGAACACAGGTGGTCACGCACTTCTTTCCCTTCCCCCAGCCTTCTGGGTCAAACTTCCTCTTCAGTACCCCCTCCCCAGGTCTGTACCAGTATCACTGTCTCGTTTCACTCCCACCCCACCCCCTACACCCATGATGTCTCTGTGCTCATTTTCTTTATGTGTCATCCCTCCTTGCTTCTTAGTGTCAGGGGATTAGCAGGGTAAATACATGGGATTACAGGGATAGGGGTTAGGTGGGATTGTTGTTGGTGCACGTTTGTTTAGTTTAGTTTATTTAGTTTTGTTTATTTATTAGTGTCACAAATAGACTTGCATCAACACTGCAATGAAGTTACTTGTGAAAATCCCCTAGTCGCCACACTCCAGTGCCTGTTTGGGTACACTGAGGGAGAATTTAGCATAGCCAATGAATGTCTTTCAGACAGTGGGAGGAAACCGGAGGACCCGGAGGAAACCCACACAGACACGGGGAGAACGTGCAGACTGCACATAGACAGTGACCCAAGGATGAAATTGAACCTGTGTCCCTGGCGTTGTGAGGCAGCAGTGCTAACCCCTGTGCCACCCATAGCTCGAGGCCATTTGGCTCGATGGGCTGAATGGCCTCCTTCCGCACTATAGGGATTCTATGATTCTATAAAACTGCTGTAAGTGCTCAAGGGCTCTAATATGTTAAAGGTGCTATGTAAATACCAGTTGTTGCCATAACACATCTCATTGATTTTCAGATAAATAAACTGGAACAATCTCTAGTCACTGGGGCACATTTGGAAGTTGGCAAGTAAATAGAACATAAAATGACCAACCACCACAATAGTGGAAATGACTTAACCATTGGGGGATGTGTGTGGAGATGTGTGTGGGGGATGTGTGTGGGGGGAAGTAGAGGGTTCAAGTATTAGAAGGGATGTGGAACTTAAGAGGACTCTTAGAGAACATCAGAAACCAAAGGACTAATGTGACGGGGAATCTGAGACAGATGAGGAATTTCCAATCTTATGCCAAAAAGAATCAGAGAAAAGTTCAGGGCTTGAAGTCTAAAATTGTGTTGTATCCTCTTGCGTTTGATTAAAACTAAATTCAGAAATATTCCGGCATCAAAATGCATGTAACAACTTAATCCTGCCTTTTCATTGCTCCTAATTAACATTTAGTTTCCTACTATTTAATAAATATGTTGATTACTTTTGTTAATATGATGGTAGAACTCAAAGATCTGCATTTAAACAACAGATTCCCTTGTGGATAGTCCAGAACGGTGTCCAAGTTTACTAATCCTTCCGGGATTGTCTCACCAGGAATTAAGGTTAAACGACCCAGACACTGATGGGAAAAAGCCAGGATTAAAATCAAAGAGGCAATTCAAAATATATGGGGTTTTTTTTGCTTTCCTTTGAACACTTCCATTGACTGGTTATTAAAATGTCGGAAGAAATGCTGTTCAACAAGTAGATGGGAGTGAGAGGTCCTGTGATAAAACCAGAGGTGGACATACAACACAGAGCGATCATCCCGGCCAATGGGACAGGCCCATACTGAGAGGTGGCCGTGAGAGCACAGATCAGAGCCTGGTAGTTCTGAATTTGCTGATAGGTTCATTCAAATTTCTTGAGCCTATCAGCAGGCAATGCAGAACAACTTCGGGCTCTGATTGGTGGAGTCTCCTGAGAGCGGGAAAGCACTGTCCCAGATGTTGAAAGGTGGTGGTGACTTACAATAACTTATTTTTTCTGCGATCTTTACCCTATATTTCTTTCTTTCCCTTATCCCTCTTTTAAGAACAAAGAACAATACAGGAGCAGGCCCTTCAGCCCACCAACCCTGCGCCGATACTCAATTTCTATCCCTCTGTTTGCCTCCCATTCACGTTTCTATAAGATACACCTTGACCGTTGCTAACGTGCCTGCTTCCGCCACCTCACCTGGCAGTGCGTTCCAGGCACCCACCACCCTCTGTGAAAAACTTCCCCTGCATTTCACCCATAAACTTACCACCTCTCACCTTAAACCTGTGCCCTCTTGTAGTCAACTCTTCCACTCTGGGAAAAAGCGTCTGACCATCCACCCTATCTATACCTCATAATTTTGTAGACTTCTATCAGGTCGCCTCTCTGCCTCAGACTTGAAAGCAATTTGGACGGATCTCCCGATTATCTGCCCTGGCATTTCTGATCTTGAGAGTTTGAGGACTAAGCAGCAACTGGACCAGAGAGGGCGGGGCTGCTGCCCTAGGGTGAGACCAGGGCAAGCCAGATAAAGCCAGCAGCAGCAGACAGGCAGGAGCACACATGGCCATCGAGGCTCAAAGCCCAGCCCCCTGAGCCAAGGGTGAGCAGCTGGGAGGTAGGAGGGCCAGGCAGGCGCTGATGTAGTTTTCAGGGAGGAGTGGGGGTGACTCGACCAGAGGCCAGGGCTTTGAGAGTGAGGAGGGCTGAACAACCAGACCAGTGAGGGCGAGAGTGCAGGCCAGGCCAGACAGGCAGCAGCTGCAGCCATTGAGCTACCAGTACACCAGCGAGCTTAGATGGTCGAGCACCATGACTCAAGGACAGGGCTGAGGAGGGCTGGGCAGCTGAAGGCGTGGCCACACCATAGCCAGGCAGCCTGAGCCAGCAGTAAGGTGAGGACTCCACATCTGGAGTACTGCGTGCAGTTTTGGTCTCCTTACTTGAGAAAGGATATATTGGCACTGGAGGGAGTGCAGGGGAAATTCACGAGGTTGATTCCGGAGTTGAGAGGGTTGGCTTATGAGGAGAGACTGAGTAGACTGGGGCTATATTCATTCGAATTCAGCAGAATGAGGGGAGATCTTATAGAAACATATAAGATTATGAAGGGAACAGATAAGATAGAAGCAGGGAAGTTGTTTCCACTGGCGGGTGAAACTAGAATGAGGGGGCATGGCCTCAAAATAAGGGGAAGCAGATTTAGGACTGAGTTGAGGAGGTACTTCTTCACACAAAGGGTTGTGAATCTGTGGAAGTCCCTGCCCAGTGAAGCAGTTGAGGCTATCTCATTGAATGTTTTTAAGGCAAGGATTGATACATTTTGGAACAGTAAAGGAATTAAGGGTTATGGGGAGCGGGCGGGTAAGTGGAGCTGAGTCCACAAAAAGATCAGCCACGATCTTATTGAATGGCAGAGCAGGCTCGAGGGGCCAGATGGCCTACTCCTGCTCCTAGTTCTTATGTTCCTATTAAGATCAGCAGAGACAACTTGACCCGAGGCTGAGGGGGGCAAAAAAGCCTGGTCTTTCTGAAAATTCACATTAATTGAAATGAAGACAGATCTGTCATAGAATCCCCACAGTACAGAAGGAGGCTATTCGGCCCATCGAGCCTGCACAGACAACAATTCCACCCTATCCCTGTAACCCCACGTATTTACCCTGCTAGTCCCCCCGAACTAGGGTCAATTTAGCATGGCCAATCAACCTAACCCGCACATCTTTGGAGTGTGGGAGGAAACCGGAGCACCCGGAGGAAACCCACACAGACACTGGGAGAATGTGCAAACTCCACACAGACAGTGACCCGAGCCGGAAATCGAACCCGGGTCCCTGGCGCTGTGAGGCAGCAGTGCTAACCACCGTGCCACCGTGCCGTCGCTGTCAATATGAAGCAACGCTATGAATCTGGCAGTCAAAAACAAGAAAATTGAAGGAGAGGCAAGAGGATGAAGCCAGACAAAGAGACAGTTTGGCAACTTTATTTTAGAAAGTTCCAAGTATTGACCAGTGCCCAAACTGGACACTCATCCTCAACAACAACATCCACTGGAGGTTTTGGTGACTTGTCTGATGATTTCGACTTGCCGATTTCCAGAGGCAACACATTGCCTGAAAATCTTGCAGCAGAATTGGACTCTGAAATGGGAATGGAACTACAAGATACTCTTCAAACTCATTCTTCTGCAGCTGGATCTAATGGCCAAAATCTGATCCACTGAGCATGATTGAATATTTCAGAATAAATAGACTAGAATACATAGGTAATATGGAAAATTGGAGAAAAGAGTTGGAGGTTTGAGGCCAGAAATCTTCATGAGTCCCATTTTCTAAAGGGTGAAGTGAAATGGTAAGACGGAAAGGGGAAATTGGTTGATATTTTTCGGAAACCTCTGAAGTAGCCTACTGTTATGTTTCAAATTATTCCCTGACCCGAGTAAAGGGAAACAATCGACCGGTGCCCTAATCATCATAACGAGCCAATGTGTGTGCATTCATTCAAAGATCATTGAATCATAGAATCCGTACAGTGCAGAAGGAGGCCATTCGGCCCATCAAGCCTGCACTGATAACAATCCCACACATGCCCTTTTCTTGTAACCCCACATAATCCCCTTGACTCTAAGGGGCAATGCCACCCAGATCTGTTCCCCGTAACCCCAAGTAGTTACTCCGCTAATACCCCTATCTTGGGACACTAGGCAATTTAGCTTGGCCAATCTACCCAACCCGCACATCTTTGGACTCTGGGAGGAAACCGGAGCACTCGGAGGAAACCCACGCAGACAGGGGGAGAACGTGCAAACTCCACACAGTCACCTGAGGCCGGAATTGAACCCGGGTCTCTGGCACTGTGAGGCTGTAAATCATCTGGAAGAACTGATTCTGTGATATCAGCTGAGTTACAAAAGGAGTGTTCTTACTGGAGGAAGACGTGTTGTTGCCACAGTCAAACTGCTCTCCTCCTTCCTTCAAGAGGAAAGGATGAGTCATCGGTGTCAAGTCGAAGAGGTAAGTTTTTAGCGTGCCTTGAATATCTCAGTGAATTTGATGAACTTCTCAAAGAAGCTATCAATATTGTGGCTCAGGGAAACTTTTTAAATGCACAGAATCCACGTTGATTTCATTACTATAATGGCAAAGCAGCTCAGAAACTAATTGACTAATGAAGTTAAAGATGCCAAACACTCTTCCGTAACAGTTGACTCAACACCAGATGTTAGCCATGTCGACCAATTAACATTAATTTTACACTATATAACCAGTGATGGTGAAGTTGTAAAGTGATTTCTCTGTTTATCCAGCTACAATCTGACACTTCAGAGTGCCTGGAGGTGACAGTTTTGGAAATCATTGCAAGTTTAGGTTTGGACATCAGAAAGATTGTCGTGGACAGAGAGCTTTGATAATGCAGGAAACGTGACAGGAGAATGTTCCGGTCTACAAGCAAGACTGAACAATGCAAGCCCCTGTGCTTTATTCATCCCATGTTCCAGTCACTCCTTGAATTTAACCTTCAATGCAGCAGCTGAGGCAGCTGTACATTTTTTTACTTCGCTCAAAACTTGTAGGCCTTTTTTTTTCGGTTTCTACACATCGATGGAATATGCTGCAATCACACGTGGAGCAGGCATAGGGGAAATACTTGATGGTTAAAAGAATTTGTGACACCAGGTGGTCCACTCGTGCAGATACTCTTTTGGATTTGAAATTGAACTTTGTTGATGTAATGGGAGCCTTATCAGGTGTAGTCGTATCAAATTCAAAGAACCCATGCATGAAAGATGAAGCAAAATCCTTAACAGTGAAGTTTGAAAGGTATGATATTGCTGCCTTTACTCTTTTACTTCAAAGAATCAATGCCAGCAACAAGTCCTCGGAGGCAGAAGTCCCTTCACCAAAATCCTTTTATCTACAAGTCTGACAGCAGCATACAGAGTTAGCAGTCTACATTCGGAGTCCCAGGGGAACTGACACTCCTGGTTAAATGCAAAGCAAGAGGCTCCCTAACTGGCCCATCAATTTGGCCCTTAATCAGGGAGTTCATATTCTAACAAGCCCACTTTAGTTGCCTGATTAAAGTCATTACAAAATCGCTGCAAAATTTTGATACAAATCTATTGATTGCTTCACAACTGTTAGCCCCGGTTAGAAGTTTTGTCATGGAAGTTCAAAGTAACTATGGCTATAATTCTCCAGCCGTTCACGCCCCTCCAGAGCTGCCAGCAAAGATGGAGAATTTGGCACTCAGCCAAGCCTCCATTCACTGCAGCGGGACCAGAAAATCCCATTGACATGAACGGCTCGAGAATCCCGGCCTATATCTCAGTGGAAGCAGAGGCGCTAAAATTAGCAGAATACAGGTCACTCTGATGATGAGAAGTGCCGAGGAAGTTACTTTTTGATGAAACTAGAGACAATGAAATCACTTTAAAAGGGAAGGAGAAGATCATCATTGAGACTGTCAATATTATTTGTAATGCAATAATGGAGCAAAATTGCAGAGTAGAAATGAATCTCTGAAGAAAACAGAATTATTTTCCATGCTTTTTGAAAGAAGTTTGGATAAGAATGCTAAGAGCTGTTGCAGTAAGAAATTAACTGAATTCTACCGGGAGGATATAGACACAAATCTTTTTGAAGATGACGTGAAACAATTCATTTGCTTCATCGATAATGATGAGCACTGTGCTTTTTTGAAATCCAAATACACTACATCTACTGGTTCCCTTTATTCTAACCTGCTTATTATAACCTCAAAGAAATCCAATTAATTTGTCAAAGATGATTTCCCTTTCACAAAACCATGTTGAATCTGCTTGATTATATTATAGGTTCCTAAATGTCCTATTACTGCCTCCTTACAATTGGATTCTCGCATTTTCTCAATGACAGATGTTAGGCGAACTGACCAATAGTTTCCCACTTTCGGTCTCCCTCCTTTCCTGAAAAGAGTTGTTACATTTGCAGTTTTCCAATTTCCTGTGACCTTCCCAGAATCGAGGAAATTTTGGAAGCTTTAAAGCTCCATTCTTCTCTTAAAACATTAGATTGAGGACCGCCAGGTCCAGGTGATGAGGGTGGTTCTCTTTTTATTTCTCCAGCCCATCACCTATCTCCCTCACTCCCCCAAATGCCTGGAAAGAAGTTGAGGTGCATGTAGTGCATGAGAGGCAACCTCATTGAGACATATTGGACTCATAAGGGGCTTGGAAGGGTAGGTGCTGAGAGGTGAAAGAGACCAGGGCCAGAGGGCATAATTTCAGAGCAAGGTGTTGCCCATTTAAGACAGAGATGAGGAGGAATTTCTTCTCTCAGAAGGTAGTGAATCTGTGGAATTCTTTACTGCAGACAGCTGTAGAGCTTGGGTCCTCGAGTATGTCCAAAGCTGAGATGGACAGATTTTTAAGGGAATCAAGGGTTAAGGGGTTAAGGCGGAATAGTTGAGTTGAGGGTTATCATATCAGATCAGTCATGATCTCATTGAATGGTGGAGCAGACTCAATGGGCCGAATGGTCTATTCCTGCTCCAATGCCTTATGGTCTTATGCATGTTACCTTTGGTGCCCTTATAACAAATGGCACAGTTCTGCATCTATCTATCTAAAAAGAAGAGGACAGCATTAAGACTGGAGACACATAATCAAAATTGAGAATACTATGGGTGGAAGTATATAAATAGACAGCTTCATGTTATTCCATTTTCAGTCTTTTGAATCATTTTAATTGAATCGATTTCACCACCTTCTTCCGTCAGGAAAAGGATACAAAACTCTGAGGTCATGTGCCAGCCGACTCAAGAACAGCTTCTTCCCTGCTGCCATCAGACTTTTGAATGGACCTACTTCGCACAAAGTTGATCTTTCTCCACACCCTGGCTTTGGCTGGAACACTACATTCTGCACCCTCTCGTTTCCTTCTCTATGAACGGTATGTTTTGTCTGTATAGCACGCAGGAAACAATACTTTTCACTGTATACCAACACATGTGACAATAATAAATCAAATCAAATCAAAAATATACGTGGGCACTTAGAATTATTTGCCACGCAACAGTTCAAGTTTCCACATGGCCAGGATTTTTTCAGCGCTCTTAACTTGCCCCCAGACTTAAGCATTGATTTTAATAGTCGGACAATAAGAGCAATATAAACAGAAAGTGCTGGAAAAGCTCAGCAGGTCTGGCAGCATCTGTGGAGAGAGAAACAGAGTTAACGTTTTGAGTTCAGATTGCTCTTTTTCAGAGCTGCTATTTATTTCCGATCTCCAGCATCCGGAGTATTTTGCTTTTATTTTAGACAATAACAGGGTGTGTGGCTGTACAATTTCCCCATAACTGTTCACTGTTTACACCAAGAAACTGAATGTGGAAGATCCCAACTTGCAGCTCTGAAAAAATATATATATAAAATTCATAATTTATCATTTTGTAGATTCAGTGTGACTGGAACAAAAACATAAATAAATGGAACATTACTTGTACCAGCAATAATACCCTACTTCCTGCTTCAGTTCCTTTTTGGGCAGGTCAGGGAAAGTTTCTCCTTTTCCCTCCAGTCTGGTGAGCCCACAATATTAAAATACATTAACCCTGAGCAATTTGTATACTTCATGCGAGTCATGGGGCTGGAAATTTATCATAAATGTTATGTTTTTACTTGGAGGGGTTGGCTTTCATGCAGCCACATGTCTTTCTTAAGCTTTGTATACATGTTCAATCCTGACCAATTTCTGGGACCTTCCTGTAATTTTCCCTCTCTTTAGTGACAAACTGTCTGGTCTGCCCTTAGCGTTGTCACATCACCGGAAACTCCCCAAAATGGGAGTCGGGCAGAGTGGAACCTACATCCTGAGATTACATCCCATCAGACATTGGAGTCCAACGCTCTGAAGCATTGCACTATTTATCCTCCAGCCTCTAATTTTTAATTCCAATTGTTTCTAAGTGTACTACTCAATGTTTCTAGAGAGATATGAATGTCAGTCTTTTGTATTTACAGGATTAGAGAGGCCTAGAGGATCGCTTTATACTCAAACCCCTTAGAGGCTAGGAAGCCCATCTCAGTTCTCCAACACAGCAGCCCAGCTCCCAAAATTAAACCACACCCATAACCCACAATCAATGCCCATGCCACTCCTGCCACCTCACATTCGTCCATGCCACCCCATAGCTCCTTGAAATCCTGTGCTGCCTTTCTCCCCGAAATGCCATCTGATGCCCCACTCATATTTCCCCCCATGCCACCCATTGTCCCTTACATTTCGCATGCCACCTCTATTCCCCAAATGCCATGCCCTCTCACGTTCCACCTATGACCCTCACAATCCCATTCTACCCCATGCTTCCATGCCCTATCACTTTTCCCATGCCACCCTGCTACCTCACATTCCTCCATGCCACCCATGGCCCCTCACATTCCCCATGCCTTTTCTATATCCCAAATGCCACCCGATGCCAGCTAAATTCCCCATGCCACTTCTATGCCCCCATGTATCCTCTATGATCACTCGCCAGTAGGCAATACATACAGTTTTAGGAGCCATGCAGTAGGAAATGAAAATATTTTAAAATCATTGGAAAAACATTAAACTTCTAACAATCTCAGTGAAAACAGAATTCAAACTCACTATCACTGATACAGGATCAAAAACTCAAAGGGAAATAATGCTGTAATCATTTGTGTCTATTAAGCTTGAAAACAAATAACAAACCACACCAAAGACGTAAACTGTTACTGTAGGTTTGTGAAAGTTGGATCAATAAGACAACCTACCGGGCTGTATCTTCTGAAACACAGCCAAGCATTCATAATGGAACAGCTGTCATAACAAAAACCTCCAGCTCCACTGACAGAACATACATCCATTTTAATTTGAAAACAGAACGAGTGTCAATCAATGGATGGGGCAGGTATACCTTCTGAAGCAGGGTTTTATTTTTAAACAGTCAGATCTGCCAGGTAATTTAAATCAGAGAACAAAAACATCACAGCAGAGGACATTTTAAAAACATTTTAATACATTATGGCACTTTCTTTGAAGTTTGAGTTCTTCAAAGATGTAAAAAGCAAGGTGAATAATGTGGATACTGTCGTTGTTGTATATCTGGTTTTCCAGAAGGCATTTGATAAGGTGCCACACAACAGGTCAATACACAAGGTCAGTTCACATGGGATTCGGGGTAATTTATTAGTTTGGATAGAAGATTGGCTAACCAACAGAAAGCAGAGAATCGGGGTGAACAGGTCCTTTTCTGGTTGGGGAGATGTAACTAATGGGGTGCCACAGGGTTCGGTCCTCAGGCCCCAACGATTTACAATGTGTATTAATGACTAGGTGCAGGGATAGCAGGTACTACAGCCAAATTTGCAGATTGCACTAAAATAGGTGGGATAGTAAGTTGTGATAATGAAATTAGTAATTTACAAATGAATATGGATAGGTTAAGTGAAAGTGGCAAAATAAGTGTGAGGTTATCTATTTTGGTAGGCAAAATACAAAGGCAAATTATTATCTACATGGAGAAAAACTTTGGAGTGCTTCAGTGCAGAGGGATCTGGGTGTCCTCATGCATAGATCGCAGAAGACTAGTATGCAGGCACAGCAGGTAATAAGGCAAATGGAGTCTTAACATTTATTGCTAAAGGAATAGAATATAAAAGTAGTGAAGCGTTGCTGCTTCTGTACAAAGCATTAGTGAGACTGTATTTAGAATATTGTGTACAGCTTTGGAGGGATGCAGTTGCATTGGAGGCAGTTCAAAGGAAGTTCACTAGATTGATTCCAGAGATGAAGGGTTTGTCTTCGGAAGAGGGATTGGGCAGTTTAGACCTAAACTCCTTGGAGTTTAAAAGAATGAGAGACCTAATTAAGGTGTACAAGATGAGAAGGGGAATCATCAAAGTAGATGTGGAGAGGATGTTTCCTCTTGTAGGGCAGTCTAGAACACGAGGCCATAATTTTAGAATAAGGGGTAGCAAATTTAAAACAGAGGTGAGGCGAAACTACCTCTCTTAAAGGGTCGTGAGTCTGTGGAATTCACAACCCCAGAACATGGTGGATGCCAGGGCATTGAGTAAATTTAAGGAAGAGATGGACAGATTTTTAATTAGTAATGGGATGAAGGGCCATGGTGAACGGGCAGGAAAATAGAGCTGAGGCCAAGGTGTGATAAGCTATGATCATATTAAATGGCGCAACAGGTTCAAAGGGCTGAATCGCCTACTCCTGCTTCTCGGTCTTATGATTCTTATGATTTTCTCCATTGAGAAAGTACTGGAATGCATGTGAACAGTGGCTCAATGCTGGTCAATGTAAGAGTCAACGTACATTTGCACAAGAGATGACTGTAGACTTTAGCAATTTTCCAGCAACAGATATTTTTCTTTTTATTAAGCAGCAACATGACAAGTGCGTTTTGCCATTCTAAAGGAATATTTCCTGAACAAAAGGTTTGAAAGATTTGATAGGGCACCTGCAATGCTCTCACCTACAACCTTTAAAATTGTAGAATAGAAACTGTCCAGTCCTTGGAATCTGTCATTCATTAGTTTTGTTTTTTCTTTAATACTGCTTTTTGTTTATGTTGACTTGGATGAAGACCTCTTCCCGATTCAATATTCCTTTCCTTAGGGTATCTGGCTTGCTGACTTCTTCCCTCCGCTGCAAATATTAGCACAAATTGAGCAGGTCTGCTTGTTCCGCATTTTCATTAACAGTGTCACCATTTTCAAGGGGCCAATATTTCCCCTACCTGCCTACCCTTTTCCTAATTTAATTGTAAGAAAATATGATTTTGATATATCTTACAAGCTTATTCTCACTCCTCCTTTGTAGCTGTTACTATCTGTTTTGTCACCTTTTGCTGCTCTTCAGATGAAAAGGGAGGAAGCCAACAGAAAGGGTGTCATCAAGTCATTAAGGTTTAGCCTTTGCATATTTTTCGTGGTGTGTGGGGAAAGATGGAACTTGAGTTGAGTTTATTTAATACTGTCACAAGCAGGCTTACATTAACACTGCAATGAAGTTAGTGTGAAAATCCCCTGGTCGCCACACTCTGGCGCCTATTCGGGTACACTGAGAGGGAATTTAGCATGCCCACTGCACCTAACCAGCATGATTTTTGGACGGTTGGAGGAAACCGCAGCACCCGGAGGAAACCGACGCAGACACGGGGAGAACGTGCAGATTCCGCACAGTTCATAAGACATAGGAGCAGAATTAAGCCACTCGGCCCATCAACTCTGCTCCGCCATTCAATCATGGCTGATATTTTTCTCATCCCCGTTCTCCTGCCTTTTCCCCATAACCCCTGATCCCTTTATTAATCAAGAACCTATCTTTCTCTGTCTTAAAGACACTCAATGACCTGGCCTCCACAGCCTTCTGCGGCAAAGAGTTCCACAGATTCACCATTCTCTGGCTGAAGAAATTCCTCCTCATCTCTGTTTTAAAGGAGTGTCCCTTTAGCCTGAGGTTGTGCCCTCTGGTTCTAGTTTTTCCTACTAGTGGAAACATCCTCTCCACGTCCACTCTATCCAGGCCTCGCAGTATCCTGTAAGTTTCAATAAGACCCCCCTCATCCTTCTAAACTCCAACGAGTACAGACCCAGAGTCCTCAACTGTTCCTCATATCATCACTGTCATACTGTCACCCAAGCCAGGAATTGAACCCAGGTCCCTAGCGCTGTGAGGCAGCAGTGCTAACCACTGTGACACAGTGCTGCTTTGTAGTTGAGAGCAAACACCCAATTAAGTGATGATTGGATCCAGGTTTGAGTACGGTGGGCAGAATCTTTCGTTCCAGCCAACAGCAGGAAGCTTACTGGGCAGTGGAACTAAATTTGGCCAAATATTTGTTTCTCAACAACAGGATGGATTATGTTTCTTAGGATTTTAAAGGTGGGCCAAACTTCGCAACAAACAACCGACTCAAGAACAGCTTCTTCCCTGCTGCTGTCAGACTTTTGAATGGACCTACCTCGCATTAAGTTGATCTTTCTCTACACCCTAGCTATGACTGTTACACTACATTTTGCACTCTCTCGTTCCCTTCTCTATGAACGGTATGTTTTGTCTGTATAGCGCGCAAGAAACAATACTTTTCAGTGTATGTTAATACATGTGACAACAATAAACCCAATCAAATCAAATCAAAATCAAACATTGAGAAGCCCTTTAGCAATGTAGTCGCAACTCATGCATGCTCATTAAAAGACCAGCTCAACAGAATTAAGCGCAGCCTCTAAATTAAGTTCCCCATCACGGAGGAATTAGAATGTTCACTTTTACCTCTGCGTGTTAATGGTGTGGACCTGACGATGTCGATTCCGTCCATGGTTAACAGTGAGTTGCTGCTGCATTGTTGTCTTTAGGATGCGTCTGTAAATGGCAGCCAATACTTGAGACTGGGTGATGGCAGTGTAAGTTGCCATCCAAACCCCCCCCAGCAGAAATCGCCCCCACCTCCGCACCCGCCACCAAACATAGAACAAAAGATTCCAACCAGTGAAACACAGGATTGGAAGCTGCTCAGATAGAGACTACACACTGGTTTCAATCAGTCAGACCAAAAGGCCAACAGCCAAGTGTTATTTTTACTGGACTTTCCAAAGTTGTTCCACCTCAATAATGTGAGCAGGGCACTATCGAGTATCTCATAGTTTGGTTCTATTTTAAGGCACATTTTGCCCCAGTGGTGCAACTTTTACACAATAAGCAATGCTGACAGAAGTCCTCAAATAGTCAGTGTGCCCTTTACCTGAAGGGTCCTGCATACTGACCACCGTGGAATAGTGCACAGCTAAAATTCAAGACTGTTGATTGTATAGACATTATGCGACTTCTGATTGGAAGCAGTCTACCTGAGCAGTTCTTCATCAGAAACTCCAGCAATGGAGGTGCTCCAATTTCTCCCACTCAGCACCACTGCAGCCAGAAAACTAACAAACACAGCTATCTGTTCACACTGCTGTCACAATACACTACCTGGCTTCATTTACTAATGCAGTAAGAGTTTTAACAACACCAGGTTAAAGTCCAACAGGTTTATTTGGTAGCTAATGGTGTTTGCTACCAAATAAACCTGTTGGACTTTAACCTGGTGTTGTTAAAACTCTTACTGTGTTTACCCCAGTCGGATGAAGTTGAAAGAGACTCAAGAATGCAGCACAATACAGTGGAGATGGTAATAATCAAGCTTTTATAGTTCTATTGTCAGACTTCACCTTGAGTACTGCGTTCCGTTAGGTTGACAAGAAACCAGGGACTTTAAAGTGCTGGAGGCAGTGTGAGGAAGAACCATGATGCTGATATCAGAGGGATTGAGTTTCGGAGCCAGGAGGTCATGTTGCAACTGTACAAAACTCTGGTGCGGCCGCACTTGGAGTATTGCGTACAGTTCTGGTCACCGTATTATAGGAAGGTTGTGGAAGTGTTGGAAAGGGTGCAGAGGAGGTTTACCAGGATGTTGCCTGGTATGGTGGGAAAATTGTATGAGGAAAGGCTGAGGGGCTTGAGGTTGTTTTCATTAGAGAGAAGAAGGTTAAGAGGTGACTTAATAGAGGCATACAAGATGATCAGAGGATTAGATAGGGTGGATAGTGAGAGCCTTTTTCCTCGGATGGTGATGGCTAGCACGAGGGGACATAGCTTTAAATTGAGGGGTGAGAGATATAGGACAGATGCTAGAGGTAGGTTCTTTACTCAGAGAGTAGTAAGAGCGTGGAATGCCCTGCCTGCAGCAGTAGTGGACTCGTCAACATTAAGAGCATTCAAATGGTTATTGGATAAACATATGGATGATATTGGAATAGTGTAGATTAGAGGGGCTTTAGATTGGTTCCACTGGTCGGCGCAACATCGAGGGCCGAAGGGCCTGTACTGCGCTGTAATGTTCTATGTTCTAACACCGGCATCTCCACTTCATTTACTAATGCCATTGTTGTGTGACACTGACAAGAAAACTAAGAAAATGGTAATAAACAGGAGAAAGTTCAGAGTCAGAATGTTATATTCCCATAATGTCGCACTTTGCTGAGCAGAAACATACTTTCCACCATCCACTCACAGTAAATGAGCCCACAGGAGTTAACTAAAATTTTTGAAATTAGCTAATTGTGGCACAGTGGTTAGCACTGCTGCCTCACAGTGCTAGGGACCTGGGTTCGATTCCCGGCTTGGGTCTCTGTCTGGAGTCTGCACATTCTCCCCGTGTCTGCGTGGGTTTCCTTCGGGTGCTCCGGTTTCCTACCACACTCCAAAGATGCGCGGGTTAGGTGGATTGGCCAAGATAAATTGCCCCTTAGTGTCAGGGGGACTAGCTCGTGTAAATGTATGGGGTTATGGGGATAGGGCCTGGTGGGATTATGGTTGGTGCAAACTCGATGGGCCGAATGGCCTCCTTCTGCACTGTAGGATTTATGATCAATTAAATTAAAACATGTTCTTTTCCTGGACCCAAGATGTTTAATCCCGATTTAATGCTGCTCCTTCACCTTATTTTTAGTATGTATCTTGAAATAACTCCACTGTAAGAGTTCATTCTTCAAGCCTTCAAGAGAGAAGGGAGTACAGATCTGTCGCTTTGAACAGGGTTGTTTCATGGGAGCACAGGTCAATGAATCTACCCCGCTGTCCAAACACAGTCTGATAGAAATGTTATCTTTAATTCCACCACTAGGTGGAGACTGCTGTTCAAGCAAGCAAAGGATCAACTAACCACATTTTCCTCTTGTATAAAACTAATGGGACTTTGGTGGGTGATACTAACTATTTGTCTGTGATTAGCACTGCTCTGAGGATTCCTACTCTCAAAAATGGATTCACGAGCCTTCGAAGAAAGTTGACTTTTTTCCAATAACAAAAGCATCATGTACTAGAGTGGCACGGTGGCACAGTGATTAGCACCACAACCTCACAGTGCCAGGGACCCGGGTTCGATTCCCGACTGTCTGCGCAGAGTGTGCACATTCTCCCCGTGTCTGCGTGGGTTTCCTCAGGGTGCTCCAGTTTCCTCCCACTGCCCGAAAGATGTGCTGGTTAGGTGCATTGGCCGTGCTAAATCCTCCCTCAGTGTACCCAAACAGGCGCCAGATTGTGGCGACTAGGGGATTTTCATAGTAACTTCATTGCAGTGTTAATGTAAGCCTACTTGTGACATCAATAAACTTAAACTCACGATTTGCTGGGATCCCTATATTCATTGTTACAGAATATGTTGTTGCTACATTGCTAAGCACTCAGGCAGATTTGGTTGCTGGATCATTCGAGAAGAGTTTACTTTAAATCCTCCACTTGGAGCCCATCCCATTGTCCTCGGAGTCATTGGATGTGATCAGAGTGTTTAAAGGCTGCTCTGTACGCTGTTGTAGTCTTGGTGTTATGTTTGTCATGTATGTTTCTGTGTCGATTACCCTGCAGCATTGAACAGCCTGTTCACACTCCCAATCTAGACTTTCATATGAAGATTGGCCATCTGAATCTAGCAGAAAATGACAAAGTTGATCAACAGGTTGGTTCATGTATGATAAATGGACAGGGGGAGGCGATGGTCTCGTGGTATTATCGCTAAACTATTAATCCAGAAACTCAGCTAATGTTCTGGGGACCCAGGTTCAAATCCCACCACGGCAGATGGTGGAATTTGAATTCAATAAAAAATATCTGGAATTAAGAGTCTACTGATGACCATGAAACCATTGTCGGAAAAACCTATCAGGTTCACTAATGTCCTTTACGGATGTAAATCTGCTGTCCTTACCCGGTCTGGCCTACATGTGACTCCAGGGCCACAGCAATGTGGTTGACTCTCAACTGTCCTCTGAAATGGCCTAGCAAGACATTCAGTTCAAGGGTGACTAGGGATGTGCAATAAATGCTGGCCCATCCAGTGATGCCCATGTCCCACAAATGAATTTAAAAAACACGGGGTTCAGATATCAGAGGACCACTCAAGGAACTCTACTGCAGAACGTGTCAGTTGTTCCTGTAAAGCTGATTGGTGATACTAAGTCACCCAACTCACTGTGTATCCTGTTTACAAACCTGATGCAATGCCTGGCAAACTATTCCGCCACCTAGCAATGGCTCTTTAATGATATTGCTGAGAAATACTTTTCCCTCCAGCGATATATGATTAAATGTTGTCATGTTGATTTGCTGGACATTAACATAATGGAAAACTATTGAATGAGTAATGGGAGAGGGGAGCACCTGGTTACATTAAAAAAACATGTGCGTAAAAGGATGACAGATGGCTACTGGAGAGGTAGATGGATTAATCTAACAAAGTGATTCTCGTGTTATAATGGACTGTGAGTGATACATAGCAGAATTTTATTATAGCAATCAAGATCCTCAAACCGATGTGTATGTGTATTATGTACATTCAGATCTTTCCTGATAGTCCCATTAAGGTGACTAAAGCAAAACTGAACCAGACAAATGTTTAAAGATTGGGGATCAATGCTTCACTGATGATGATTTAACTGATCTCAACTCGAACTACAAAGGCAACATAACGTGGATGCTGAAAACTGGAAATTTAAACTGAAAATGCTGGAAATTCTCAGCAGGGCAAGCGGCAAAAGGGAGTGTCTGTGATAGGGCGCAAGACCTGAGAGGTTAAATGACTAAAAAGGGGTGGTGCTGAAATTCGGAAGTTGGTTTCAGTGTCCTTGGGGTGAATTTTCCCATCCCGCCCACCACAGGAATCATAGCGGGCGGCGGGGTGGGGGTAGGATGTGGGCAGACCATGCAACAGCCAGTGACCTCCAGCAGGATTTTCCAGTTCTGGGGTGAACGCAGCTGGATAATCCCACTTATGTTGGGGATATGGGACTGGGAATGCAACATAATTCAGGGTTTGAGCTTCTCATGGTTATACAATTACCCGATTGGATAGTAGTGGTTGGCAAAGGGCAGGATCCGAGAGGCTGTGATGACCTGAAAGCCCTGTGGCCTAGTGACACTCACTGTGAGGTTAGCATGTGAGCGAGGTACTGGGGAGAGTGGGAGGTACCCAGTGACGTATATCCCAGCGAGTTAGTAACTTGAAAGCACAAGCAGGGAGTGCAAAGATGAAAGGTTGGGGGAGGAGATCATTATTGATTTTTCAAAAAAACTATTATCAACTTTCAGATGAAACAGGGTAGAGGTAGCAGTGGTATAATACCTGAAGATATACAATGCCATAGGTAGTGGCGCAGTGATAACATCACTGGACTGGTGATCCAGAGGCCCAGACTAATTCTCTGGGGATATGGGTTCAAATCCCATCTTTGCAGCTGGTGGAATTATTGTTCAATTAATAAGTCTGAAAAATAAAGCTAGGCTCATCAGTGGTGATCGTGACAACTATCATTAATTGTTGCAAAAACCCATCACGTTCACTAATGTCCTTTAGGGAAGGAAATCTGCCATCCTTACCCAGTCTGGCCTACATGTGACACCTGACCCACAGCTATGTGATTGACTCTAAACTTTCCTCTAAAATGGCCTAGCACGCAACTGAGTTCAAGGGGCAATTAGGGATGGACAACAAATGTTGACTTTGCCAGCGACACCCACATTCCATGAAAGAATAAAGAAAAAACCCCACAAAATACCCACAACATTCAGCACATACTCTATAATGCAACGATTTCCTGGCTGTGGATGCCAGGGCAATATAATTCATGTAAATAGCATCAGGTATAATTACAACCTGAATTGGTACATAAAATTCTCTTCAATATATATTGGAGCAAGATTCTTCCCTTTTCTATTCAAATAGAATGGTATAGATGAGTACGAGTGGATGCTGCCAATTAAAGGAAACCTCCCCTTCATAGTTAACAAAGAACAAAGAACAATACAGCACAGGAACAGGCCCTTCGGCCCTCCAAGCCCGTGCCGCTCCCTGGTCCAAACTAGACCATTCTTTTGTATCCCTCCATTCCCACTCCGCTCATATGGCTATCTAGATAAGTCTTAAACGTTCCCAGTGTGTCCGCCTCCACCACCTTGCCTGGCAGCGCATTCCAGGCCCCCACCACCCTTTGTGTAAAATGATGTCAGATGCACATCAGACTTTCATTATATTTGTGTAATTTTATGTATCATAGAACATAGAACATAGAACATTACAGTGCAGTATAGGCCCTTCGGCCCTCGATGTTGCACCGACCAGTGAAATCAATCTAAAGCCCATCTAACCTGCACTATTCCAATATCATCCATATGTTTATCCAATGGCCATTTAAATGCCCTTAATGTTGGCGAGTCCACGACTGCTGCAGGCAGGGCATTCCACGCCCTTACCACTCTCTGAGTAAAGAACCTACCTCTGACATCTGTCCTATATCTATCACCCCTCAATTTAAAGCTATGTCTCCTCGTGCTAGCCATCACCATCTGAGGAAAAACACTCTCACTATCCACCCTATCTAATCCTCTGATCATCTTGTATGGCTCCATTAAGTCACCTCTTAACCTTCTTCTCTCTAACGAAAACAACAAGTCACTCAGCCTTTCTTCATAAGACCTTCCCACCATACCAGGCAACATCCTGGTAAATCTCCTCTGCACCCTGTCCAATGCTTCCACATCCTTCCTATAATGCTGTTCGCAATACTCCAAGTGCAGCCGCACCAGAGTTTTGTACAGTTGCAACATGACTTCCTGGCTCCGAAACTCAATCCCTCTACCAATAAAAGCTAACACTCCGTACGCCTTCTTAACAACCCTATCAACCTGGGTGCCAACTTTCAGGGATCTATGCACATGGACACCGAGATCTCTCTGTTCATCCACACTACCAAGTATCTTACCATTAGTCCAGTACTCTGTATTCCTGTTACTCCTTCCAAAGTGAATCACCTCACACTTTTCCGCATTGAACTCCATTTGCCACCTCTCAGCCCAGCTCTGCAGCTTATCTATGTCCCTCTGTAACCTGCAACAACCTTCCGCACTGTCCACAACTCCACCAACTTTAGTGTCATCCGCAAATTTACTAACCCATCCTTCTACGCCCTCATCCAGGTCATTTATAAAAATGACAAACAGCAGTGGCCCCAAAACAGATCCTTGCAGTACACCACTAGTAACTGAACTCCAGGATGAACATTTCCCATCAACCACCACTCTCTGTCTTCTTACAGCTAGCCAATTCCTGATCCAAACCATTAAATCACCCTCAATCCCATGCCTCAGTATCTTCTGCAATAGCTTACCATGGGGAACCTTATCAAACGCTTTACTGAAATCCATATACACCACATCAACTGCTTTACACTCATCCATCTCTTTGGTCACCTTCTCAAAGAACTCAATAAGGTTTGTGAGGCACGACCTACCCTTCACAAAACCGTTAGGGGTTGCTGTACTAATATAGTTTAGGATGTTATTCAGGGTGGCACAGTGGTTAGCACTGCTGCCTCACAGCTCCAGGGACCCGGGTTCAATTCCAGCCTTGGGTCACTGTCCGTGTGGAGCTTGCACATTCTCCCCGTGTCTGCGTGGGTTTCCTCCGGGTGCTCCAGTTTCCTCCCACAGTCCAAAGCTGTGCGGGTTAGGTTGATTGACCAAGGTAAATTGCCCCTCAGTGTCAGAGGGTTTAGCAGGGTAAATATGTGGGGTTGGGGGGATAGGGTCTGGGCTGTCGATGCAGGCTCGATGGGCCAAATGGCCTCCTTCGGCATTGTAGGGATTCTTTGATTCCATGATTCTAAAGTTAATCCCACTTCAGCAATGTAATACAGTGCAAACGCCTTGAGAAAAGCATGTATCATGTTGATTGATGTTTGAATAAATTCCTAACTTGACCGCATGTGTAGAAAGTAGTCTTAGGTCTTCTGAAGCCTTGAGATTCATGCTCAAAATATCTCTGCCACATGTTGGATTTTTAAAACTCTTTTTTTAATGGGGTAAGATCAAAAGCCCTTTACACGAGAAATATTCAACATCTAAATTTCTATACATCATTACTGTGATGGACGGGCATCAAATTGAGTTAACGTTCCTCCAAGATTACTTTTAATAATCCACCTCTGGTTTATCTGCCGCAATGGTCCTAATGCCACTAAGAATAACCTTTTGCAATGTCCTTGTTAATCAGGTGATAGCCTCTTAATCAGAGGATGAGGATTAAGGTTGCCATCTGTGAAGCTATCGTTGTCCCCCTGGCTGTGGGAGCTGTGCTGTCGCACATTGTCTTCTTCCTAAACAGATTTTTGTTGTCAGTGCTGAAAGTAAAAAGCGAAAACATGGGTTAAAAGTGAAACTCACGGTCCACCACCATTCGTTCAATCAATATTATACTGTAAATGGCTTGATAGGTCTTAGGATCATAGAATCGCTACAGTGCAGAAGGAGGCCATTCGGCCTATTGAGTCTGTACCGACCACAATCCCACCCAGGCCCTTATCCCATAACACCACGCATTTACCCTGCTAATACCCCTGACACCAGGGTTAATTTAGCATGGCCAATCAACCTAACCTGCACACCTTTGGACTGTGGGAGGAAACCAGGGCACCCGGAGGAAACCCATGCAGACACGGGGAGAACATGCAGATTCCACGCAGACAGTGGCCCGAGGCTGGAATAGAACCTGGGATCCTAGTGCTGTGAGGCAGCAGTGCTAACCACTGTGCCACCATGCCATCTCCTAATGTCTGATTTTTCCCGAGAATGCTGATAGCCTTTGCAGTTGCTCTACACATTTGATGAATACCAAAACAATAGTAAAAAAGGACTTGCACCCTTTTGCAACCTCAAGATGTTCCAATTTCCTTACAGCCAATGAAGTACCATTTAAAAGTTGTAATGTGCCGGCCAATTTGTGAACTGCAAGGTTTAAAAAAGCAATCATGTGAGACCGGAAATCTGTGTTAGGTTTTGGTTGAGGGATAAACTTTGACCAGAGGATGGGAGAACTCCTGACTCGTTTTCGAATTGTGCCCATGGGAACTTCTACATCCACTGGGGTGGAACGGTGTCCCAGTGGTTAGCATTGCTGCCTCACAGCGCCAGGGACTCTGAGTGGATTCCAGCCTTGCGTGACTGTCTGTGAGGAGTTTGCACTTTCTCCCATGTCTGTGTGGGTTTCCCCCGGGTGCTCTGGTTTCCTCTCACAGTCCAAAGATGAGCAGGTTAGGTGGATTGGCCATGTTCAATTGCCTCTTAGTGTCTAGGTTAGGGGGATTTACGGGATAGATGCGTGGGTTGCGGGAATAGGATGGGGGGTGGGGGGGGGGGTTAGGCCTTGGAAAGATTATCTGTCGAAAAGTTGGTGCAGACTCGATGGGCCGAAGGGCCTCCTTCTGCACGATAAGGATTCTATGATTCCACCTGAGAGGGCAAATGGGACATCTGCCAGCATTCCATTTGAACGGTAACACCTTAACCGTGCTGTACGCCAGCATTGCACTGCAGTGTCATAGAAACAAGAAGCAGGAGTAGGCCATTCGGCCCTTCGAGCCTGCTCTGCCGTTCATTTTGATTATGGCTGATCATCAAATTCAACATCCTGAATCCTCCCCTTCCTCCCATATCTCTTGATCCCTTTAGCTCCAAGAGTTATATCTAATTTCTTCTTGAAATCAGACAACGGTTTGGCCTCAACTATATTCTGTGGTAGTGAATTCCACACATTCACCACCCTCTGAGTGAAGAAATTTCTCCTCACCTCAGTTCTAAAAGGTTTATCCCTTATCCTCAAACTGTGACCTCTAGTTCTGGACTCGTTCACCATTGGGAACATTCTTTATGAATCCACCCTGTCTACCCCCGTTAGAATTTTGTAAGTTTCTATGAGATCCCCTCTCACTCTTCTAAACTCCAGTGAATATAAACCTAACCAATTTAGTCTCTCCTCATATGACAGACCTGCCATCCCAGGAATCAGCCGGGTAAACCTTCGCTGTACTCCTTCTATAGCAAGGATATCCTTCCTCAGATAAGGTAGCAAAACGGCACACAATACCGCAGGTATGGCCTCACCAACGCCCTATACAATTACAGCAAAACATCCCTATCTCTATACTCAAACCCTCTCGCTAGGAAGGCCAACATACCATTTGCTTTCTTTACTGTCTGCTGGATCTGCGCGCTTACTTTAATGCATGAGGACCCCAAGGTCTCGTTGAGTATCTCTCTCAATTTACACCCATTCAAGTAATAATCTGTCTTCCTATTATTTCTACCAAAGTGGATAACCTCACATATATCCACATTATACTGCATCTACTATGTAGATGCCCACACACTCAGCCTGTCCAAATCACGCTGAAGCTTCTCTGCATTATCCTCACAGCTCACCCTCCCACCCAACTTTGTATCATCTGCAAATTTGTCACTAGGGATTATGTGTTCAAGTTTCAGGATTGGGACTTGAACACATATCTTCATATTCACTTGCAAGAGCCACAGTATATTGAAACATTGGATACAATGCTGTGAAATTGTTTTATGAGTGTATAAAAGGCACAATATGGGTTTATTTTGGGGTTCAACATCCTTTGCCCAATTTAAAATGATACTTGATTCATGCTGGGATATTGTTTCATAGTATTGGGTATTAGCAGGTTTTTGGACTAAGCTGTGGTTAAGTCCTAACTTACCCTCACCTCTTGTGCGACAGCAGTCCATGGATAGTGATTGAGAGCAGAGACTCTGGCTGGCTTTCCCCTTTCCCCAGATCAGGAGATCAGAGGCCATTATGGGAATCCTACACCAGCTTGACTGAGGTCAGCTAACACAACACTAACCAGGGGATCAAATCTAGGAATCTCTTAGTCTGGATGGCTCTGTACCATATTGGGTGTTAAGTTAACCCAGTAAACCACTGGGGCTATTATTTTCACCCAGTTTACACTTTTTCGCTCCTAAGAGACCATAAGACCATAAGTAAAAGGAACAGAGCAGCACAGTGGCACAGTGGTCAACACTGCTACCTCACAGCGCAAGGGGCCCGAGTTCAATTCCGGCCTTGGGTGACTGTCTGTGTGGAGTTTGCACATTCTCCCCGTGTCTGCGTGGGTTTATTCCAGGAGCTCCGGTTTCCTCCCACACCCAAGGATATGCGGTTGGGTTGATTGGCCATGCTAAATTGCTCTGTAGTGTCAGGGGGATTAGTAAATGGGTGGTTCCGGGATAGGACTTGGTAGGATTGTTGTCGGTGCAGGCTCGATGGGCCGAATGCCCTCTTCCTGCACTGTAGGGATTCTTTGATTCTGTTCTATGAACAGGAGTAGGCCGTTTGGCCCCTTGAGCTTGCTCCACCATTCAATAGGATCATGGCTGATCTGATATTCCTCAAGTCACTTTCCTACTCTGAGCAATAATAAAGGATGGTCCCATGGATCCTTCTCCAGTAGCTGAACAAAATGCTCATTCTTTGTGCATCAGCCTACACAGCGAGGGTTACTGGGGAATATCAGACCAGAGGGAGTATCATGGCTGTGATTCATAGACATCCACACGTCCCCTTTGGAGCAGGAGTCACTGCTTAGTAATCAAAAGCAGGAACCGTGACCACATTTATTTCCAATTGCACTACGCTGCGTCCTTTCATTCCCAATGCTAAAATAAGTTTTAAGTTTATTTATTAGTGTCACAAGTAGGCTTACATTAACAGTGCAATGAACTTACTGTGAAAAATATAACTGCTTTAGGATTGCTTTAAAATACTAGATGTATGGGCACCGTATACATCATTAAAGTACATATAGAACAAAGAACAAAGAAAATTACAGCACAGGAACAGGCCCTTTGGCCCTTCAACCCTGAACTGACCATGCAGCCCGACTGAACTAAAACCCCCTACCTTTCCGGGGACCATATCCCTCTATTCCCATCCTATTCATGTATTTGTCAAGACGCCCCTTAAAAGTCACAATTTATCATTAAAAGTCATATTTGGAAATCAATGATAAAATTGATAAATCATTGCCTGCTTTAAAGGTCATGATGTGGAGATGCCGGTGTTGGACTGGGGTGAACACAGTAAGAGTTTTAACAACACCAGGTTAAAGTCCAACAGATTTATTTGGTAGCTAATGGTGTTTGCTACTAAATAAACCTGTTGGACTTTAACCTGGTGTTGTTAAAACTCTTACTGCTTTAAAGGTCACAGGAGCAAATAAAGTGATGGAGTGCTTCAGGATAAATTTGGGATGCCTGGATTTAAATGGGATGCTTCGGTTTTTTGGGTTGGACAATCGTTAACAGTCACTATTTAATCCAGATGTTAATACCTAGAAATTGATGTTGATCCTGTATAAGAGGTTAAACATATACCATATTCACAAGATTCCTTTGTCGAAAACAGCAGCATTAACCACTGAGAATGAACCATTGAGAATGGATAAATGATACATTGGGGCGATATTTATCTCTGATAAAGACCGCTCTCAGAAATCAGAGATGCTGTCTAATTACAAGAGGAGAATATTACCCAGTACATTGTTTCCCATTGTTACTTACTCCTGAGCATTAACTAAAATGGCAGAATTGAGGCAAATAGAGTGATTTTGCCCAACATGTATGGAACATGGAACTTAAGAGCAGGAGTTGGCCATTCACTCCTTCAAGCCTGCTCTGCCATTCAATAAAATCATGGCTAATCTGGGTGTGTCTCAACTTCACTTTCCTATCTGCCCCCACCACCCCCACCCCCCCTCCCCACCCCAACCCCCATGATCCTTAACTCTGTTGTCTATCAAAAATCTGCCAACTCTACCTTAACTAAATTCAATGACCCAGCCTCCACTGCCCTCTGGGGAAGAGAATTTCACAGATTAATGGCCCTCGTGAGAGAAAAGAAATTCCCCCCCTTCCCCCTCTTGAATGAGAGACCTCTTATTCTTGTTCTGGTCTCTCTCACAATGGGAAACATTCTCCAGGTATCCACCCTATCAAGTTCCCTCAGGATCTTCTGTGTTTTAATAAGACCACCTCTCAGTCTTTTAAACCCCAATGGGTATAGGCCCAACCTTTTCAACCTTTCTTCACAAGGTAAGCCCCTCATTTCAGGGATGAATTGAGTGAACCTTCTCCGATCTGCTTCTATCACACAGTACACAGTATTCCAGATGTGGTCTCACCATTGCCCTGTCCAGCTCCAATACAACTTTCCTGCTTGCATATTCCATTCCCCTTGCAATAAAGGCCAACATCCCATTTGCCTTCCTAATCACTTGCTGTACCTGCATACTAATTTTGGTTCATGTACTAGGACACCCAGATCCCTCTGCGCCATTGAGTTTTGCAATCTCTCTCCAAGTAAATGGAGTGGGGTTGGGAGTGGGTTTAGGGGTGGGGGGGAGGAGGGAGTACTCTGTAGGTAAAATCACCTCCAAAAACCTATTGGCTTACTGTTGTTTGATTCCTCCCCTCCTCTACCTTAACTTTAGTAAAGGAAGTGTAGACCTTGACTGCCCTACATGGCCTCCCACTCTCTCCACCCGCAAGACTCTGCTGAACTTTTGTACTCCTCCCTCACCCCACCTCCACATGTCTTAACTGAGCACTAGGGAAGAGCTCTGAACTGTCCAATCATCATCTATCAACAGTCAACCATTTCAGGTGGGCAACTGACTAGTGGGTTGTGAATGAAGGCTGGGAATAAAAGTCTGAGCCACAACTGATAAAATAGATTGGGGCACAAATTGATTTTAAAAAGTCTTAGCCACAAATTAACGGCAAAGGGACCTCATCCACCTGAAACACAGCCTTTATTCAAATTCATCCTCCTTTGCCAACCCCTCCACCCCAACACATACACACACACACACAAACAGACACACACACCCACACACATACTCACACACACACACACCCATGAATTAGAACCAATATAAAGTGTTTTTGGTGAATGAGTAAGAATGGTGATAGGAAAAATTTTTTTTTGATGTAATCATACACAAAAATGTTAAAGTGAATGAGACAGTGCACAAGACACAGAATAGTATACATTTATATACACAGAATAGTATACATTTATATATACAGAATAGTATACATTTGTGTATACGGCTTTACCTGGACACTTAGTTTTTGCCGTTTTTGGTCTTTCATTTTTTTGTATCTTGCCATTTCTTCCATCTGCAAACCATGAGTGTTTTGCCTATGTGAACAAGAACATTTTGTGATGAGATGGGGTAACTACAATTGACAGCAATAGTTAGTTCACCGTTGCTTCAGTTGTAAAGGTTTGATTGTTTTGCTTACCCTGGCTTCAATTCTGGAGGTTTTGGTAATGGCTTGGTAAAGCCCTCTTTCCCTACCAGCCAATAGGTCTCCTCAAAGCCTTGGTCCTTACAAAATAAGGAGAATGACACCATAGCAACTTTATTTCTGTAGCACTGAACCCAACACTGGAGAAATTCTGACGAACAAGACTAAGTAAGAAGTCTCACAACACCAGGTTAAAGCCCAACAGGTTTATTTGGTAGCAAGATCCACTAGCTTTCAGAGCGCTGCTCCTTCATCAGGTGAGTGAGAGTTTTATTCACCAACAGGGCATATAAGCTCAATTTACAAAATAATGGTTGGAATGCGAGTCTTTACAGGTAATCAAGTCTTAAAGGTAGAGACGGTGTGAGTGGAGAGAGCGTTAAGCACAGGTTAAAAAGATGTGTATTGTCTCCAGACAGGACAGTTAGTGAGATTTTGCAAGTCCAGGCAAGTCGTGGGGGTTACAGATAGTGTGACATGAACCCAAGATCCTGGTTGAGGCCATATACACAGGATCTGCTCAGATGAGGAGGATCGCAACAGACACCTCCAGACGCTGAAAGATGTCCTCATAAGAACAGGATATGGCGCTTGACTCATCAATCGACAGTTCCGACGCGGCACAGCGAAAAACCGCACCAACCTCCTCAGAAGACAAACACAGGACACGGCAGACAGAGTACCCTTCATCGTCCAGTACTTCCCCGGAGCGGAGAAGCTATGACATCTTCTCCGGAGCCTTCAACATGTCATTGATGAAGACGAACATCTCACCAAGGCCATCCCCACACCCCCACTTCTTGCCTTCAAACAACCGCAAAACCTCAAACAGACCATTGTCCGTAGCAAACTACCTAGCCTTCAGGAGAACAGTGACCACGACACCACACAACCCTGCCACAGCAACCTCTGCAAGACGTGCCGGATCATCGACATGGATGCCATCATCTCACGTGAGAAGACCATCCACCAGGTACACGGTACATACGCTTGCAACTCGGCCAACATTGTCTACCTGATACGCTGCAGGAAAGGATGTCCCGAGGCATGGTACATTGGGGAGACCATGCAGACGCTACGACAACGGATGAATGAACACCGCTCGACAATCACCAGGCAAGAGTGTTCTCTTCCTGTTGGGGTACAGTTCGGCGGTCACGGGCATTCGGCCTCTGATCTTCGGGTAAGCGTTCTCCAAGGCAGCCTTCACGACACACGACAGCGCAGAGTCGCTGAGCAGAGACTGATAGCCAAGTTGCGCACACATGAGGACGGCCTCAACCGGGATCTTTGGTTCATGTCACACTATCTGTAGCCCCCACGACTTGCCTGGGCTTGCAAAATCTCACTAACTGTCCTGTCTGGAGACAATACACATCTCTTTAACCTGTGCTTAACGCTCTCTCCACTCACATTGTCTGTACCTTTATGACTTGATTACCTGTAAAGACTCGCATTCCAACCATTATTTTGTAAATTGAGTTTGTGTCTCTGTATGCCCTGTTTGTGAGCAGATCTCCCACTCACCTGACGAAGGGGCAGCGCTCTGAAAGCTAGTGGCTTTTGCTACCAAATAAACCTGTTGGACTTTAACCTGGTGTTGTGAGACTTCTTACTGTGCTTACCCCAGTCCAACGCCGGCATCTCCACATCAGAACGAGACTAAGACAGGGGAATGGGGACTGCTACCTACCATCAGGTCTGTCCTTTCTCTGGGCACCAACTTATAGCCTTCATTCAGACTGAGAAGAATTTTGACAGTGGTGTGGTTGACATGAATGCGATAAGCTGCGAAGATATATTAAAAAGTCAAAATCATGTGACATTGTTTTGATGCATTACAATAATAGAATCTCTACAGTACAGAAGGAGACCATTCGGCCCATCAAGTCTGTACCGACCACAATCCCCACCCAGGCCCTATTCCCATAACCCCACTCATTTACCCTGCTAATCCCTCTGACACTAGGATTAATTTAGCGTAGCCAATCAACCTAACCCACACATCTTTGGCCTGTGGGAGGAAACCGGAGCACCCGGAGGAAACCCACGCAGACACGAGGAGAATGTGCAAACTCCACACAGACAGTGACCAAGGCCGGAATCGAACCCGGGTCCCTGGCACTGTGAGGCAGCTGTGCTAACCACTGTGCCACCGTGCCACCTGTATTGTATCATTGTAGCACCCTTCCACCTAATCTATGTTATCTCACCACCCCAGAACAGCATTGTAAGTAATCTACAAGGAAGCATGAAATTACAAAGCCATGTTAATAGGTTAAATCACTGGGCAAAAGTGTGGCAAATGGATTCCAATGTAGGTAAATGTGAGGCTGTCCAGTTTGGACAGAGAAAGAATAGAATAGTAGATTCTACATTAGTAGTAATAATAGTAATAGAATAGTATTTTTTCTCATGTGTGAAAAAGCAGGAAGAGTGGAGGTCCAAAGAGATTTTGGGGATTTAGCTGCATCAACCATTAACGTCTCAGAAAATAATCAAAAAAAAGCTCATGGAATGCTTGCTTTTAGATCTGTAGGGCTAGAATACAAGGGATAGGAGTCATACTACAGCAATGCCCTGGTTAGATGTCACTCGGAGTACTGTGAATTGCTAGGGACACCACAGCCGGAATCTTTTCACCATTCACACCGGTGGGATTTTCCCATCCCGCTGCAGTGAATGGAGATTTCGCTGGCTGCCAAATTCTTTGACCTCGCTGCAGCGGGACAGTGGCATGGACGGACGGTAAGATCGCTCCCCGCATCTTTAGGAAAGCAAAATTGGTCTTGGAGATTTACTAGAAATATGCCTGCACTTCAAGGATTGAATCATGGCATGAAGGTACACAAGCGGGGTTGTATTTCCTGGAGTGTAGAAGGTTAATGGGTGATTTGATCCACATTTTCAAGACATGAAGGAGAATGTCTGTAGGGTAGATAAAGAAATGATTTTCACTGGTTGGGGAATCTAGGATTAAAGGACATAGTCTAAAAATTGGAGCCAGACCTTTCAGGAGTGAACTCAGGAAATACTTCTACACACACAATGGGGCAGTAATAAACAGAGGTGGTGGGCTACAGCTCCTCGGACGGTAATTAATGGAGGTTAGAGAGCCAGTAGGAGACCTGCGTCGCCACTTTTAGCCAAGTATGGTCAGATAACTGGTCAGCAACAAGCCTTTGCCAGGATCAAGCACTCCATGGGTTGCAGGCACATGGGAGCAGAAGAATCACCTGCTCTCCATTGCTCAGCAGCGCCACCCAGGAGGCTCCTGCTGGTACTACATCCACTCAAATCCTAGCATCGTCGTGGGCCCAGATGCAGGTGAATGATAGCGGGGAAGGGTGGGGGGGAGGGGGGGGTGTTGCAGGAAATGGGGGGTGGCGCCATCAGCACAGACAAGGGCGGCTCTCAGCAGCCCATCTCCCCTTTCCACATGGTGCGATCCCCACTCACTGCTGGGTGAATTCCAGTGGCAGCTGGATGAAGCTTTCCCACTTAAAGGCCTCAGTTGACAGCGGGTCAGGAGATCACCCATGGGCTTTCCCACTGCAGCCTTTATTGGGGCAGAAGTGGGAAGGTGAAGGGGTTGCCAATTGCCACCCTCCCATCTGTTTAAATGCCCCCCCATCACCAAACTCTCCACAGGGGAGGGGGCATTAAATTCTGTCCAAAAGGTAATAGATGTTTGACACTTTCTTCCACAAATGACAACTGATGCTGGATCCATTGTTAATTTTAGATCTGAGATTGATAATTAACCAAAGGATGAAGGGACATGGGGCAAAGGTGGGTATGTGGATTTGGGTCACAGAACAGTCATGATCTCACTGAATGGTGGAACAGGTTCAAGAGGTTAATGGGGCTAAATGGTTGACTCCTGTTCCTGTGATCCATTAGGAAAGAAGGAAACCTTTTTTAAAAATCATTATTTGACCCCCCATTTTTCTCTCTCATGAAGGCAATGACTCATCATAAGGTACAATTTCTTCCTTCCTGGAATATCTCATCCAGTGGGTCATTGGTCATGTATGAGACAGTTAATTTTGTGAGGCTATTCAACCAGGTGAGGGACCACAATCAAGCCCAATTCTACCCTCACCCAACATCCATTTACCGGGAGAAATCACTGGCTAGCAATCAGGTGCCAAGAGTACGTGATGAATCTTTCCATTCCTGGCCAAGAGACTGAGACAATATTTCAATGCTGCCAAGCTAAGATCAATTGACTCAAAGGGTGACATTTATTCATCCAATCCTGGAGGCGAGGGGCCCACGTAATCAGACAGGAGGAAGGTGGGTGAAGGCCGTATTGCTTTCCCAACCAAGTCCAGAGCAGGAAGGATCAAGACAGCGTTCCTGCCCGGAAACCAACTGAGGGTCTTGAATGGCTCTTAAGGGCCTTATCGCACTAGTGCTCCTAGTATTCAACAAGAGGCAGGTGGGGAACATGCCATGTGGGCAACCCAGCAAGTAAACCTTGACAGGTATGTCTGTAGCAGGTTTGGGTGGGGGTCATCCCACCTACTTGGGCAGCCTATGCCCAATGGAGAGACCTTCTGGAGTTGTGAGCTTAAAACTAAACTGTTGACTTTGGGGCCTCTTCCACTGGCCCTGCTTTACCTACCTTCATTCTAATCTCCAGCAATGATCTTCAGCCTGGACCTCATACAGTACCCGATGGTGCGATTGGCAGCTCACAGAGGCGGGATATCCGCCTAGACCACAACAAGGACCCTGCCGCCAACTAGATAAGTTCCTGATTGACATTAAATTGGATCAGGGGCTCAGAGTGGCCACGGTGGGGTTGGCACCAGCTCTCTAGCCAATGGGCAGGCAGCACCACCAAGGGCATTTAATTCCTCCCAACATCCGCTGGGGTTTGAGCCTGGGAACCTCGGCTCCCTCAGGTACCAGGTAGCATACTTACCCAATTCAATGATTCAAATGATAGTACATCAGTGAAGACATTTTGTACCCCAGACAGCACAAAAGATCAAGCCTAAAAAAGTAATTTATTTTTAATGAACTCTCCCCACTCATTGTGCCTGTGTTGGATGCTGCTTGCTTCTTCCTGAGGAAGACACCATTGCTTCTTCTCCTTCTCATTGTTTCCATGGAGAGCAAGAGAAAGCAGGCAAACAAGGTGGAGACAGGATAGTCTAGAGGTGTGCAGGTTAAGTGGATTGGCCATGGTAAATTGCCCTTTAGTGTTCCAAGATGTGTGGGTTAGATGGATTAGCCATGGGAAATGTGTGGGGTTACCATAAGACCTTAAGATATAGCAGCAGAATTAGGCCATTTGGCCTATAGCATTGGCTCATTGGTCTAGGGGTATGATTCTTGCTTAGGGTGCGAGAGGTCCTGGGTTCAAATCCCAGACGAGCCCTGTTTTAATTTTCTATTTTTTTTACCAGGATGTTGCCTGGTATGGAAGGGCTTAGTTATGAGGAGAGATTGGGTAAACTGGGGTTGTTCTCACTGGAAAGACGGAGGATGAGGGGTGACCTAATAGAGGTGTATAAAATTATGAAAGGCATAGATAGGGTGAACGGTGGGAAGCTTTTTCCCAGGTCGGTGGTGACGTTCACGAGGGGTCATAGGTTCAAGGTGAGGGGGGGGAGGTTTAACACGGATATCAGAAGGACGTATTTTACACAGAGGGTGGTGGGCCTGGAATGCGCTGCCGGGCAAGGTGGTGGAGGCGGACACACTGGGAACGTTTAAGACTTATCTAGATAGCCACATGAATGGAGTGGGAATGGAGGGATACAAAAGAATGGTCTAGTTTGGACCAGGGAGCGGCGTGGGCTTGGAGGGCCGAAGGGCCTGTTCCTGTGCTGTATTGTTCTTTGTTCTTTATAGAGTCTGCTCCACCATTCAATCATGGCTGATATGATTCTCATCCCTATTCTCCTGCCTTCTTCCCGTAACCCTTGATCCATTTATTGATCAAGAACCTATCTATCTCTGACTTATAGACACTCAATGACCTGGCCTCCACAGCCCTCTGTGGCGATGAGTTCCACAGATTCATCATCCTCTGGCTGAAGAAATTCCTCAAGGATAGGGTGGGAGAGAGGGCCTGGGTAAGACATCTCTGTCAGAGAGTTGGTGCAGACTGGATGGGCTGAACAACCTTCTTTTGCCCTGTAGGGATTTTATGACTCTATGAATCATTCCTCGTCAATGATCTGAAGCTGGTTACTCAAAGTCGGTTACTCACGTTGCCCTGTGGACTCCATGCGTGAGGCTGTAGTAACGGTATCTCCAAAGAGACAATAGCGAGGCATGGTCAGCCCCACGACTCCTGCAACAGATGGCCCTATAAAAAACAAAATAACTTCTGATCTTCTATAGAAGCGGTGAAAGTGGAAAAACAATGTTTGGTGATAGAGGTGGGCAAGATCCTGAGAACACATTGTCAGTTATCCCCTTCTCTTTAACTGCAGGCTCTGATTCATCTTCTGGGATCATCCCAGGACAGCACCAGCCCTCTGCTACCTCATTCAAGTCAACCACCTTCACACATTTAACAGCGACTATTGGCAACCCGTTCAATCATGGAGAGTATCACAGGGAATAGAAATCTTATCCAAATGTAATATTCACATACACAAACATTTTCCATCAGGGGTTACTGGATGCCAATCAGGAGTGGGAACTTGGCTAATTTCCCTGCCCCCCCCCCCCCCCCCGCCCCCCCGCCGCCCCTCCTCTGCAGAGTAGGAGTAATGTCACCAAAATCACTCTCCCAACTATACTGCTTTAATTGTGATGTGTTATCTCAGCCTATAGATCAAAGGTCAAAAATTGACTAAGTTTCCCATTCCTGTGACAGTGACAGATGGGCCCTCGATTCAACATCTTTGCAATGTCCCTGGAGCTTAGAAAGTTCTAGCAGACCCGGTCTCTTCTGCAGTTTGAAACCATGTACTCCACAAGGGCAGGTCAGCTATAATCTGCTAAGGTGCAGGACAGCACCAGTCCCCCCAATATCAGCCCATACCTAACAGTGAGGAAGGCTGTGGCACAATGGTATTGTTGCTGGACTAGTAATCCAGAGACCGAGGGTCATGCTTTGGGGACCTGGGTTCGAATCCCAACATAGCAGATGGTGAAATTTAGGCTGCGATTCTCCCATCGTGACCTGCAACTTTTCTGGCAAGTCAGGGTGGGAGATGTGTGTTGCTGGCCTTATTCCGGGATTTGGGCATGTGCCGGGAACACATGCACATCTCCCAGAGCCGGAGAACAGTCGCCGGTCACACCACGCTGGAAACTGGCGAGTAGGTAAGTAATTTAAATCTGATTTTAATATGTTTTAAATGTAATTTGAATGTAATTATTGGGTCCTGATTGAATCTCCCACCCAGCCAGGAGTATTTCATTCCGGCGGGGTTTACACTAGCTCCCCATGTTTGGAGAACTAGCGGGAGACCCCATCCAGAATGAAGTGGGGGGCAATCGGGGCCCCCAGGAGGTTGGGTGGCAGGGGGGTGGTGCCCCCTGGATATGGGCACCCTGGCAGTGCCAGCCTGTGCTCCGGCACTGCCCAAGGGGCAAAGTGTCCATGCCCAGGGGACACCTTGGCACTGCCCACCAGGCTTTGGGCAATGCCAAAGGGATGGGCCTGCTGTGGGCAGGGCCTAGGGGCAATCGGTGGGGCTGGGGCTCCTGCTGCCACTCTGCATTGGGATTGGTCTGGGATGGAGGGAGGCCAGCGATCAGGGCAGGCTGGGGGGTGGGGGGGGGGGGGGGGGGGGGTGGGTGGGGGGGTGGGTGGGAGTGGTCTGCTGGGGGAGAGGAGGGGGAGACCCGCCTCCGGGAAGGGGTCTGCTAGGGTGAGGGGGGGTGGGGGGATCACCATGGGATGCTCCGGGGCAGGGGTGGGGTGGGGTCAGGGCTGGCCTGAGAATTGTTGTGGAGACCACGATCAGGCCGTGGGGGGGGGGGGGGGGGGGGGGAGGGGAGGCGGGCGCGGGGGGGGAGGGAGCTGGAGGGGCAGCACTGCAGGGGGTACTGGGCTGGCCAGCGATCAAGCTGGCCAGCAAATGGGGAATCTGGCATTTCGGGGCCACTGCGCATGCGCAGAGTTCCAGAACTGTCAGACTCCGGCATGAATAGCCCCCCCCTCCCCCCACCGGGTTTTTAATGAGATTCACGACTGGGACCTCTGCAGTGCACAGAGTGCAGAGATTCAGGTGAGAAACTAAACTGACAAAACAGTCGGGATCTAGAACAGGTTTCCCGCCAATTTGGCACTTTTGGGAGAATTGCGGCCTTGGTTTCAATAAAAATCTAGTATTAGAAGTCTAATGATGAGTCATGAAACCATTGTCGATTGTTGTAAAAATCTGCCCTTTAGGGAAGGAAATCTGCCATCCTTACCTGGTCTGGCCTGCAGGTGACTCCAGAGCCATTGCAATGTGGTTGACTCTTAAGTGCCCTCAGGGATGGTCAATAAATGCTGGCCCAGCCAGCGATGTCCACATCCAATGAACAATTCAAAAAATACCCTGCATTCTGGGAAAAAACCTGTCGTCCTAACTGAAACTCCTGCCAGGAATGGCTATGGCCCTGTCAATATAGATTCACAAAATATTAAATCCTCAGTCTGTTATGGAGTTGGTACATTGTCTAATCATGTACTATGGGATGTATCACAAGCCCAGAAAATATACAAACCTGATGAAATCCAAAGAATTGCAGTAAGAAATAATTTCTAAAAAGAATGTTTACCAGTCCTTTATTTTGGCCATACGCTGTGATGCTATGACACAAATCATATCAAGGCATGATACTATCATACAAACCATGCTAGACATGTTGAGGAAAATGACAGGGTTGTGCTTTGTAGCTTCCCTCCCCCAGATATAAACAAAGTCCCTCCTAAAACTTTAGCTTAGTTCAAATACTCCTGGTGATTATCTCAGCATCAGCTGATGTAAATGGCTTTCTGCATTGCTGCAATTGGCATGCAAGTGAGACTTGATGACACTGTTTTAATGCTCCCATAGAATCACTTGGATTAGAAGGAACATTGGTAAGTAAAGACCCCATGACATGAAGAATTGCTTTAATTTAAGTGATTTCCTCCTTTATTTTCCTGAAAGTGCTGACATGTACAAGGCTTTGTCCCACATTAGCTGGCTTTATGTAATATCTCACTTCACATGCAAACCTTGTCAGTGTTAATAGATAATTTGATTACTTTACACACACACATGCATGCACATGCAGCTTGCATACACATGCACACACACATGCATGTAAAGCATCATCATCTTGCTTGATCATGACTTCTGGGCCACAAATAACAAATCTCTGTGTTGGAGATAATTTAACAAAGCTCCACTGGCAGTGAGCAGGGGTTAGAAAATTGGGTCATGATTTTGTGGTTCTATCTCCATCTTTGCGTTTAGTGAGGATCCATTGTAAAATTATCCTAAACATTCCATTTCGAATTGTTAAATCTTCCTCTTTGCCAATCAGCCTTGCTATACTTTCAATATCCTTTGCCCATGACTTGATCATAGAAACTGATTGCTGCTTCTTGTGACAACAGTGGTGTGAAATGGCGCAAAGATATCTTACAGGTTCAATTGAAGCCTTTACCAGGCACAACATGATTCAACAGTGAGTGCCTTACCTGAGTGCAGACCTATCCTTATTCTAACCGGCACATCTGGCATATGTCTCATTTTGAAGGTGCCTACAGCACTCAGGATATCCAGCGACATGTTTGCAATCTCGGCTGCATGTCTGTTACCATTCCTTGTTGGGAGGCCAGAGGCAACCATGTAAGCATCCCCAATTGTCTCCACCTGCATGTAAACAAGACACAAACACAATAATGTTATCCAGATTTATTGCTCAGATACATTAGATAGATAGATAGATAGATAGATAGATAGATAGATAGATAGATAGATAGATAGATAGATAGATAGATAGATAGATAGATAGATAGATAGATAGAATCCTACAGTACAAGGAAGCCATTCAGCCCATCGAGTCTGCACTGACCACAATCCCACCCAAGCCCTATCCCCATAACCCAATGTATCATAGAAATAGAATCATAGAAACCCTACAGTACAGAAAGAGGCCATTTGGCCCATCGAGTCTGCACCGACCACAATCCCACCCAGGCCCTACCCCCATATCCCTACATATTTACCAGCTAATCCCTCTAACCTACGCATCTCAGGACACTAAGGGGCAATTTAGCACGGCCAACCCACCTAACCTGCACATCTTTGCACTGCAGGAGGAAACTGGAGCACCTGAAGGAAACCCACGCAGACACGGGGCGAATGTGCAAACTCCACATAGAGATTGACCCAAGCCAGGAATCGAACCCGGGTCCCTGGCGCTAACCACTGTGCCACCGTGTCGCCTAAAAATTACCTTCCAATTGTGGCCTTTGTAGCGAAATGTTTGCAGCTAAGTGACAAAGCTGAAAGAAAAAAGGATTTGGCAGTAGAAAGAGAAAACTTGGAAGTAGTATTGGTATCACTGCAGGTTTGTGAATCTGTAACTAAAACTAGTAATATTCATCAATAGTTGCTAATGTTATTTACTCACCTTGTAGACATCATGATCATCTAACACAGCATCAAAAAGTGTGTAGAGATCATTCAGGAGGTCAACCACTTCGATAGGTTCACTCATTGCTGATAGTGTTGTAAAACCAACGATGTCACTGAAGTACAAGGTCACCTGGTCAAAGTACTCGGGTTCAACGGTACAGCCAGTCTTCAGCGACTCTGAAACTGATCTAAAATTCAAGCATCATCATTCCTACCAAATTTTCCAGTAGGCAAGCTGTCGATAATTTTTGCACATTGTAAGTAGTCAGCATGTTGTTGGCTTACAATAAGGTAAGTCTGGACTTAACTGGGCTTTATCGCATAACAGAACTTTGAAGGGTTTGTAAAAAAAGAAATAACTTCAATAATTTAGGTATATATGTTTAATGATAGAATCATAGAATCCCTACAGTGCAGAAAGAGGCCATTCGTCCCATTGAGTCTGCACTGACTTTCCGACAGACCATCCCACCCAGGCCCTTTCCCCCGTAGCCCCACGTGTTTGCCCCATTAATCCCCCTAACCTACATATCTTTGGACACTAAGGGGCAATTTAGTATGGCCAATCCACCTAACCTGCATTTCTTTGGACTGTGGGCAAAACCAGAGCACCCGGAGGAAACCCACGCAGAGACAGGGAGAACGTGCAGACTCCACCCAAGGCCAGAATTGAACCGGGTCCCTGGCGCTGTGAGGCAGCAGTGCTAACCCGCTGTGCCACCGTGCCATCTTAATAGCTGGTAGCTTCCTGTGACACCATCTATGACAGCATGCTGTTAGAAATTGCATGCAAACAAAAATGTTTCAGAAGGAAACAAGATTAATGATTTGTCGATCCCGCCAATACTGTTGTCAGGGTTAGTATGTAGGGATGAGCACAACAGTTAACTCAAGCAATAAAAACATAACAACAGTATGACATTCGGGGTGCATATGTTGTTTTTGTAATTTTCTTCTTTGGGTGAAATTTGAAGTTCTTGAGTGCAATATTATCTCATTTCAGGAACCCAATATTAGCATCAACCTCTTTCTTGTAAGAAGCAGTAAAATGTTAATTGATCCTCGTGAGGCTATCCAGTCTCAATGGGGATTGACGGTTTAAATGAAACATAGAATGTTGAGGACAGTTGTATGGAAATTGACAAATCTACCAGTATACATCGCAAAGTCAAATAAATTAACCTGCTTCATCACAGGTACACAACGTCACTGGTCCATGAGGAAAAAGTACACTTTCAGGCCATGATATATGCGGCCGAGAGACCCATGGGTCATAAAACCGGGTGGAAACCAACATACTTCAAAGCTGTGTTTTGCTTTGATACAATTAGAACCTTGCTTGTTCCATCAAGTCTGATGATGAAGAGCATCAAGGCACAATGTCTGTTCTGGGGTTTATAAATCCCAACCTCAGAGATTTAAATGGTGTGAACATAGAGTTATAACAAGTGGAACTACTTGTTATAGTGAAGCTACAGGGAACAGTGCCGGGGCCTCAATCATTTACAATCTAGACCAATGACCTGGATGCTTCTATTACTATTGCTCCTCCATTCATAGAATCTTATAGTGCAGAAGGAGGCCATTCGGCCCATCGAGTCTGCACTGACCACAATCCCACCCAGGCCCTGTCCCCATGCATTTACCCTAGCTAGTCCCCTGACACTAAGGGGCAATTTAGCATGGCCAATCCACCTAACCCACACATCTTTGGACTGTGGGAGGAAACCAGAGCACCCGAAGGAAACCCATGCAGGCCCGGGAAGAATGTGCAGACTCCACACAGACAGTGACTCAAGGCTGGAATTGAACCCGGGTCCCTGACGCTGTGAGGCAGCAGTGCTAACCATTGTGCCACTGTGCCATCACAAAGGAAATTAAAACAGGGCTCATCCAGGATTTGAACCTGGGACCTCTCGCACCCTAAGTGAGAATCATACCCCTAGACCGAAGAGCCAATACAACAATTTCTCCTTCCTTCCGCTTCGGTGTGTCCCCACAAACAGGATTCAATGAATCATCATCAGGTGGAAGAATCTTGGTGAATTTTCTCTCCTCCTTAACCCAGGTACACTCATCTGTGTGGGAGGAGTTAACTCTGGGGCCATTTATAAAATTTTTCAAGGAAGAAATGACCAGAATGAAATCAATGTAGAAATCTCCATCAAGATTCAGGGCAAATACATTGTAATTTGAAAAAAAGACACTCAAAGGATATACTCACGGAGGTAACATCTGTGTCAGCAGTTTCTCTGTTTTCTGTTTTTCTATTTCTAATTCTTCCGTTCGCTCCCTTATCAGATCTTCCAAGTTACTGGAATATTGCTCAAGCATTCTCAGCATCGAGTCGATAATATTGGTCTTTCTACCTTTGTTAATATTTTTGAACTGCAGAAGTAGAAAGGTATATATAAATATATAATATAAACAGTGCATTATATGTGATTCGTGTCCAAAGAATGGTGGAAGGTGAGGATATGGTTTGCTATGACTGCAATAAGGCTAGCTAAATGCACACAACATAAGCACCAGGTAAATTGGTAAAACTATCTCACGTTATCAAAGACTTCATCACAGCATGGTCTCCTTTCAGGTATTTCATTCCAGCATTGCCTCATTAACTGGATGCACTCCATAGGAGCGTGATCTGGGGTAATAATGGGCCTGAATAAAGGAGGAGGCTTTCTAATATTCTGGATAATTTCTGGAAAAGATTAGTATATACAATTAGTATCATTTCAAAATCTTTTACTCATTCAGTTTTTTAAAAAAAATGTTTCTTCCCTATTCTATACTGGAGAGAGTGGATGGGATTTTCAGGCTTTTCCCGCAGGCAGGATCATCCGGGCCTGCCAAAGGTGATGGCCTAGTGGTATTATTGCTAAACTATTAATCCAGAAACTCAGCTAATATTCTGAGGACCTGGGTTCGAATCCCGCCATGGCAGATGGTGGAATTTGAATTCAATAAAAAAATCTGGAATTAAGAATCTACTGATGACCAGGAAACCATTGCCGATTGTCTGGTTCACTGATGCCCTTTAGGGAAGGAAGGGAAGGAAATCTGCTGACCTGACCTGGCCTACATGTGACTCCAGAGCCACAACAATGTGGTTGACTTTCAACTGCCCTCAACAAATAGGGATGGGTAATAAATGCTGGCCAGCCAGCGATGCCTTTGTCCCATAAATGAATGAATAAACCCACCCCCCAACAACGAGTTCTCTGGTGTTCCCTGGCATAGACATTGGCCAATGACGAGCCACCTTCACCACTGTAAAACATGCCACGATGGGGCAAATAATCACACCCACAGACTCCTCCCAAGTATAATTTAACAGGATACAGAGGAAAAAAAAACATAATGGCAAAAGCTGGAATCACGACATATGCAAAATATCCCCTGATAATGCACAAAGTATTCAGCAGATCATTTAGAATCATAGAATCCCTACAATACAGAAGGAGGCCATTCGGTCCATCGAGTCTGCACCGACAACAATCCCACCCAGGCCCTATCCCCGTAAACCCACGTATCTCCCTGCTAATCTCCCTGACACTAGGGGGCAATTTATCATGGCCAATCAACCCATCCCGCACATCTTTGGACTGTGGGAGGAAACCCGGAGGAAACCCACGCAGACACGGGAGGAATGTGCAAACTCCACACAGACATTGACCCAAGGCTGGAATCAAACCCAGGTCCCTGGCGCTGTGAGGCAGCAGTGCTAACCACTGTGCCACCGTGCCACTTTAGTATCTATAAAAAGAAGAGGCGGCTAACTGTTCAATTGTAACTTTGGTCAGAACTGAAAAGTGAAAAATAATTGCACAGCTTAGGAGGGTCGCAAATAAGGAAAGATTCTACCCGGTCTAAAGAGCTGAATTGGAGAATTGTGGATTTTGCTCTTTTGGAAAGAAAGAAAGACCTGTATTTACCTAGTGCCTTTCATGACCTCAGGACATCCCAAAGCACTTTGTAGCCAATTCGATACTTTTGAAGTGTAGGAAAAGTGGCTGCAAGGTCCAACAAACTACAACATGATAATGATTTGTTTTTGGCAGATTGCTGAGCGAAAACTGTTGACTAGATCAACTCCCCTGCCCTTCTCTGAAATAATGTCTTGGAATCTTTTCTACTCAATTGAGGGAGCATACATTGGTTTAACTTATGAACATACAAATTAGGAGCAGGAGGAGGCCACTCAGCCCCTCAAGCCTGCTCTGCCATTCAATAAAATCTTTGCTGATCTGATTGTAACATCAACCCCACATTCCTGCCTACCCCCTATGACCTTTCAGCCCCTTTATTAACCGAGAATCTGCCTTAAAAATCATCGACTCTGCTTCCACTGCTTTTTGAGGAAGAGAGTTCTAAAGACTCATGACCTTCTCATAGAATCATAGAAACCCTACAGTGCGGAAGGAGGCCATTCGGCCCATCGAGTCTGCACCGACCACAATCCCACCCAGGCCCCACCCTCACATATTTACCCGCTAATCCCACTAACCTACGCATCTCAGGACTCTAAGGGGCAATTTTTAACCTGGCCAATCAACCTAACCTGCACATCTTTGGACTGTGGGAGGAAACCGGAGCACCCGGAGGAAACCCACGCAGACACGAGGAGAATGTGCAAACTCCACACAGACAGTGACCCGAGCCGGGAATCGAACCCGGGACCCTGGAGCTGTGAAGCAGCAGTGCTAACCACTGTGCTACCGTGCCGAGAGAGAAAAAAATCTCCTCATCTCTGTCTTAAATGAGCATCCACTTTTTTTCAAACCGTGACTCCGAGCTCTAGATTCTAGCTAAAGTTGATTCTGATCCTATCCTCACCAGAGGTTACATACATGTAGGATTTGGACATCGTCATTCAGTAGCAGTTAGGAGTTTAAAGCTTATTTATTAGAGTCACAAGTAGGCTTACATTAGCACGGCAACAAAGTTACTGTGAAAATCCCCTTGTTGCCACACTCCGGCGCCTGTTCAGGTACACTGAGGGGGAACTTATCACGGCCAATGCACCTAACCAGCACGTCTTTCGGACTGTGGGTGGAAATCCACGCAGACACGGGGAGAACATGCAGACTCTGCACAGATAGTGACCCAAGCCAGGAATCAAACCAGGGTCTCTGGCGCTGTGAGGCAGCAGTGCTAAGCATTATGGCAGCGTGAGAGCCTTGGCTGATTTCTCAAGACGTTAAGGCATATTATAGCATGTTACTGAGGCTTGACTGAGAACAGCCCAGGCATTAAGCCACTTCCTTCATATCCCATTTCTATTCTGTGCAGTGCATTTACTAATTAAGATACCGGGGGAACTTGCATTTTAATGTCACAAAGAAGCTGCTTACCTTCTGCAGACATATCAAACATGCAATATGGTGGCCCTCGGATAACCACCTCTTGCATTATGATTGAGAAACTATAAATGTCGCCTTTGATGGTGCCATTCATTAAAGGATAAGGCTTTCGTAATATCTCAGGAGCAGTCCAAAGCAATTCTGAAATAAACAAGTATCAAAGTATCACATATAGTATATATTGACAAATCAAAACTATGGGCTGAATAATACATTTAAGCGTCAATGGGCAGATGGGGGGTCCACAGCTGGAGCATTCTGACTTCTGGGCCCCCCCGTCAATGTATGTCTGGAAATTGCTGCCAATTAGCAGCTGGAGTGGGTTAAAGACCATCATCAGTGCGGGAGGGTGGGATGCCTGGTCTCTGAGGCTGTAGGCTGTGACCCAAAACAAGGTCACGGCCGGTCCGAGCGCTGCACAGTGTCAGCGGACCCATCAGATGATCAACTGAGCGCAACTACTCTGCATACTAAAGGTTTTCAAATTTCTCAGTTTAAGTTGTTGCTAATATCTGCCAACCATATCAATCCTCATAGCTGTACAATTTTTTTAATTCAGCAACTTTCCCACCGTTTGGCATTTCTGGCTTTATGCATGCAGTCAATGGCTCCCTGCACATTGGGGAAATCACTGCAAATCCTTGGGCTCTATCCATCTGGCTATAGACACCCTGCATGAAGAAGGTGTAGTTCTCAGCTCTTCAGAACACTGCACCTGTGAACACCTTTTTTCAATGGTGTGCAGCAGGATGTGTTATCCCACTGCGGTCTCCACAAGCTGGGTGGAAGGAGCTTGTTGCAAAGAGGTTCAGCGCCATTGCCACCCTCAATGTGACAGGCATCTGTTGGCCCTCAACGCAGTTCAACAAGATCTCTTAAACACAGAAGCCCTACAGTGTAGAAGGAGGCCATTTGGCCCATCGAGTCTGCACCGACCACAATCCCACCCAGCCCCTATCCCTAGACCCACTTATTTACCCTGCTAGTCCCCCTGACACTAAGGGTCAATTTAGCATGGCCAATCCACCTAACCCGCACACCTTTGTACTATGGGAGGAAATCGGAGCACCCGGAGGAAACCCACAGGCACGGGGAGAATGTGCAAACTCCGCACAGGCAGTTACCCAAGTCAGGAATCGAACCCAGGTCCCTGGCACTATGAGGCAACAGTGCTAACCACTGTGCCACCGGGCTCCCCAGCGAGCATCTTACAGCGTGATGTTACAGTATATATAGAAAGCCTAATGCACTGAGTTTCACTTTAGCAGATAGCTAAATCTCTTCCTGTATACCTCTGGGGCAGCATAAGATAGTCCGCTCCTCCGCTGAGCGTTCTGGGTTCCTCCTGACCCTCAGGGTCTGATGCTGTTCTGGGCTCTTCCTGAAGAACCACAGCATCTTCAGCCTCACCCTTCTCCTCCTAATTCTTCGCTCCTCACTGGAGGTTGCGCCTCCAATTGAGACCACAATCCCCATCTCTGTCAAACACTTTTCATCTCTCATCCTTGGGTAATGGACAAGAGACAATTCAATCAAAAGAGCCCTCTAAATCAGAGTCCTCCTCATGCAAAAATATCCTTAAGATTCCTCTCTGTTCATTAAGGAATTAAGGGTTATGGTGAGCGGGTGGGTAAGTGGAGCTGAGTCCACAAAAAGATCAGCCATGAGCTTATTGAATGGTGGGGCAGGCTTGAGGGGCCAAATGGCCTACTCCTGCTTCTAGTTCTTATTCACATGAGCAGCCTGTTTGTGTCTATTGTTCATTATGAAAAGGGGGATGTCCTGGCTTATCTTAGTGATGTGACCTCTACCATGAAGGACTCCCTGCAGGCAGACACATTACAGTTCAATTAAGATGCCACACTAGAAAGACATTACTTAGTCTCAGATCATGTAACATGGTGTCAGAAGTGAAGCTGGAATTGAGTTTTGAAAAGCTGGAAGAAATGGGCAGCACGGTGGAACAGTGTTTAACACTGCTGCCTCACAGTGCCAGGGACCCAGGTTCAATTCCGGCCTCAGGTCACTGTCTATGTAGAGGTTGCACATTCTCCCCGTCTCTGTGTGGGTTTCCTCTGGGTGCTCTGGTTTCCTCCCACAATCCAAAGATGTGCAGGTAGGTGGATTGGTCAGGCTAAATTGCCCCTTAGTGTCGGGGGATTAGCAGGGTAAATATATGGGGTTACAGGAATAGGGCCTGGGTGGCATTGTGGTCAGTACAGAGTTGATGGGCTGAATGGCCTCCTTCTGTATTGTAGGGATTCTAAATGTTCCAACCTCCTAAAAGCTGCTTGAAAAAAGACACAGACTAAGCAAAGTTAACACAAGCTGAAAGTTGCAAGTAAAATACTGGGTGAGACAAAGTTGGCCGTAAAACTTCCACTCCCAGCTCCTGTAGAAATGAAAGGAGATATACGACAGTACTGGCAATGTTTCAACTTGCAATGGCAAAACTATGAGATTTAAACAGATTTAATTAACAAGCTGGAACCAATACTTTTCGTACTGCTGGCGAGAGCATGCCGCAAATTGTATTCCACCCTAAATCTATCCAAAGAACAGCAAAAACAGACAGCAGCTGATCAGGAAGGTGGGATGTCACCAACTGCACAGAGTACAGAATGACCATCACTCCCATAGGTCCACTGGTCCCCAACAATGGAAGTGGAACAACAGCAACAGTCACCACGGCAATAACAAGTGCCACGGGAATGACACTTCCCAGAGAGGGAACAACATGCTGAAATACAGCCAATGGCAAAGCACACGTCTACCATTAAGAGAACTACTTGATTTAATGACTACATTTGCAATGCATATGCGGCAGCTGAGGGTGAATAACGAACAGTTTGTTAATGCATGAAAACAGTTGTGGTACAATGAGTGACTAGGGTAACTCACAGTGACACGTGATTGTACAGGCAAATTTGTCTTTTGCTTATTCAGAACAGAGGAATTCTTATATCTTCTGTTTGTTAAGAAATGGGGAATGTTTGGATTTTCATAGAATCCCTACAGTGCAGAAGGAGGCCATTCGGCCCATCGAGTTTGCACCGACTCCAATCCCACACAGGCCCTATTCCCCCAACCCCACATATTTACCCTGCTAATCCCCCTGACAATAAGGGCCAATTTAGCATGGCCAATCCACCTAACCCACACATCTTTGGACTGTGGGAGGAAACTGGAGCATCTGGTGGAAACCCACGCAGACACGCGAAGAACATGCAAATTTCATACAGACAGTGACCCGAGACTGGAATCAAACCCGGGTCCCTGGCGCTGTGAGGCAGCAGTGTGCCACCATCCCGCCCATGATTGCATTTGAAATGCAATTATTACTACACGTCCGATCTGGCTTGCCATAGTCATGTGAACTCTGCCTCGAGGGTCTCCCAGTAGGCAGCCACTTTACACTAAGTTCAATAAAGACATTACACTGAAGAGACTAAGTTTTGAGCTCGAAACACAGTCGCTGCAGTCAATGGCGTTTGAACTGCGAAGCTGAGACTCTGGTCTCAGGTGCAGTTTGAAAACACACTGAAACAAGCTCACCCATAAGAAAAGAGATTCCCCATTTGTTATGAGTCTCACCTTGAAGGTGCATTATTGCCTTCTGAACATACTATAGCATTGAGTTGGATCATGAATTACATTAATTGGCTTGTCATTTGCAATTTAAATAACTTGGGTGAGTTCCTGACCTTTTGACCCACCGGCGTACCATATTATTGAAAACCAGCACAACAACATCATAAACAGCACCCACTGGCCGGAATTTTACCGGCACGCCCGCCCTGATTCCGGGGGCAGGGGCGGCTCGGAGAACGGCCTTCTCTGTTGGCCTCGAGCGGGATCGTATGAACTCGGGCGGACGTGCCGGTAAAATTCCGCCCAATGTCATCACATCCCCAAACATAAGAACATAAGAAATAGGAGCAGGAGTAGGCCATCTAGCCCCTCGAGCCTGCCCCGCCATTCAATAAGATCATGGCTGATCTGAAGTGGATCAGTTCCACTCACCCGCCTGCTCCCTATAACCCCTAATTCCCTTACCGATCAGGAATCCATCCATCCGCGCTTTAAACATATTCAGCGAGGTAGCCTCCACCACCTCAGTGGGCAGAGAATTCCAGAGATTCACCACCCTCTGAGAGAAGAACTTCCTCCTCAACTCTGTCCTAAACCTTTATTTTGAGGCTGTGCCCTCTAGTTCTATTTTCCTTTCTAAGTGGAAAGAATCTCTCCATCTCTACCCTATCCAACCCCTTCATTATCTTATAGGTCCCTATAAGATCCCCCCTCAGCCTTCTAAATTCCAACGAGTACAAACCCAATCTGCTCAGTCTCTCCTCATAATCAACACCCCTCATCTCTGGTATCAACCTGGTAAACCTTCTCTGCACTCCCTCCAAGGCCAATATATCCTAATAAGGGGACCAATACTGCACACAGTATTCCAGCTGCGGCCTCACCAATGCCCTGTACAGACGCAGCAAGACATCTCTGCTTTTATATTCTATCCCCTTGCGATATAGGCCAACATCCCATTTGCCTTCTTGATCACCTGTTGCACCTGCAGACTGGGTTTTTGCGTCTCATGCACAAGGACCCCCAGGTCCCTCTGCACAGCAGCATGTTGTAATTTCTTTCCATTTAGATAATAATCCAATTTGCTATTCTTCCAAAGTGAATAACCTCGCATTTGTTAACGTTATACTCCATCTGCCAGATCCTCGCCCACTCACTCAGCCTGTCCAAATCTCTCTGCAGACCTTCTACGCCCTCCACACGATTCACTTTTCCACTTATCTTTGAGTCGTCTGCAAACTTTGTTACCGTACACTCAGTCCCCTCCTCCAGATCGTCTATATAAATGGTAAATAGTTGAGGCCCCAGTACTGATCCCTGCGGCACGCCACTAGTTACCATCTGCCAACCAGAAAAGCACCCATTTATTCCGACTCTCTGCTTCCTGTTGGATAGCCAATCCCCAATCCATGCTAACACCCTACCCCCAACTCCGTGTGACCCAATCTTCTTCAGCAACCTTTTGTGAGGCACCTTATCAAACGCCTTTTGGAAATCCAAAAACACCGCATCCACCAGTTCCCCTCCGTCAACCGCACTAGTCACATCTTCATAAAAATCCAACAAGTTCGTCAAGCACGACTTTCCCCTCATGAATCCATGCTGCGTCTGCTTAATCGAACCATTCTTATCCAGATGGCCTGCTATTTCTTCTTTAATGATGGATTCCAGCATTTTCCCAACTACAGACATTAAGCTAACCGGCCTGTAGTTACCCCCCTTTTGTCGTTACACGCTCCAAGAAGCCGTGAATGGTTCCAATCTGGGATCTTCTTGTTCAGCTCTATGTTGTTACCATGTACATGCCTGATCATCTAATCACAGCAAGAATAATGTCCCCTTGAAAGGATACAGCACCAACTAATACAATTTTTCCACATTTTCAGAATCTAAGTGATTAGATTTGTTCTCTGTGAAAGAAAGGAGAATTTGATTTGCCTTCATTGAATCATGAGAATTAATGATGTTCATTCAGATAAATCGGTGATGAAGATGAAGAGTTCAAATGTTAATTTAAGTTATGTGAGTATTTATTAACATTCCTAGGTTCTGCTTTTCTGAATTATTTACATTGTTTGCTTGAAATTACTGGATAAAATATTCCACTTCCAAAAAATAACCTTGACTGAATCATGCTGCACAAGTAAAACGTAGAGTTATTGGTACCTGTATAAGCTGCAAAGCATGTTAAACACATGGAATATTTTACTCAGGGTGACCATTGAAGCAAACAGTAAAAAATGGAATCTAAGGTACAATTAGATATGCTTTGGCACGAGATGTGATTGAAGAGAAATGGTGAGAAGGTGATGAATAGGTTGTTGAACAAGGGCGGCACGGTGGCACAGTGGTTGGCACTGCTGCCTCACAGTGCCAGTGACCCGGGTTCAATTCCAGGCTTGGGTCACTGTCTGTGTGGAGTCTGCATATTCTCCCCATGTCTGCGTGGGTTTCCTCCGGTTTCCTCCCACAGTCCAAAGATGTGCAGGTTAGGCAGATTGGCCATGCTAAATTGCCCTTCACTATCAGGGGGACTAGCTAGGGCAAATGCATGGGGCTACGGAGATAGGGGGTGGGTGGGATTGTGGTCGGTGCAGACTCGATGGGCTGAATGCCCTCCTTCTGCACTGTAGGATTCTATGAAGGGACAGCCTTGTTGGGCCTAACAGTCTTCATCTGCTCTTTGAAGTTTTTTTTGTTTTTAGACCTATCTTTATCTATTATTTCAGTGGTTGCATAGTCTTATTCCCTTCTTAATTTTTGTCTTTTTCACTCTTTTGCTGTGCCTTGTTTCTTTGCAGTTTGAGAGGCTGAGCTTGGTAAGTGATTGCAAGAGAGATAGGGAGGTTAGAATAACTTTTTAACAATTGTAAAATCAAACCCAGACAGCACAGGAACGAAAGAAGTAAAGGGTATATATCTGTATATAGAATGTATATAAAGTAAAGGGTATATATCTGTACATAGAATGTATATAAAGTAAAGGGTATATATCTGTATATAGAATGTATATAAAGTAAAGGGTATATATCTGTATATAGAATGTATATAAAGTAAAGGGTATATATCTGTATATAGAATGATTTCTTCACAAATCTTCCACATGGACTGTATTTGTCAGATCCACATCTCCTCAGTGTTTTTCTCGGTGGTGGCACACCGTCTGCTGGCGGTGGGATCTTCTGGTCCCGCAACTGTCAATGAGAATTCCCACTGAAGCCACCCCATGCTGCCAGGAAATCCATGATGTGGAGATGCCGGCGTTGGACTGGGGTAAACACAGTAAGAAGTCTCACAGCACCAGGTTAAAGTCCAACAGGTTTATTTGGTAGCACAAGCCACTAGCTTTCGGAGCGCTGCTCCTTCGTCAGGTGAGTGGGATTTCTGTTCACAAACAGGGCATATAAAGACACAAACTCAATTTACAGAATAATGATTGGAATGCGAGTGTTTACAGCTAATCAAAACTTAAAGGTACAGACAATGTGAGTGGAGAGATAGTGAGTACAGATAGTAACCCCCACGACTTGCCTGGACTTGCAAAATCTCACTAACTGTCTGGAGACAATACACATCTCTTTAACCTGTGCTTAGTGCTCCCTCCACTCACATTGTCTGTACCTTTAAGACTTGATTAGCTGTAAAGACTTGCATTCCAATCATTATTCTGTAAATTGAGTTTGTGTCTTTATATGCCCTGTTTGTGAACAGAACTCCCACTCACCTGACGAAGGAGCAGTGCTCTGAAAGGAAATCCATGGCAGGGGGTGCGCAGCCGGGGAGTTCTGGACCAGATACCAGTGTACATGAACAATACCTGAATTTCTGATACACTTCTCTCATTAGTAGAAATGAGAGTCATTTCCACCCAGCCAATATAGTAAAATGCTGTATAGGAAGATAACAACACAGTGCAAATGTCGTCAAAACAAATTACTGCATTCACCCGTCAAGTACATTGGCTTCTACCTGTTTTAGGTGCACGACTAACAAATAAATAATGCATTTATACGTTGAATGCAATAATTTGTTTTGACAACATGTACACTGCCTCATTATTTTCCATTACAACACTTTACTGTTATGACTAATTTTTTTTTTTGCATAACAAACATGCCCTCAATGGAAATGACCTTTACGAGGAAAGCTATCATTCGTTTTATTGAAGTCAGTTTTGTAGCTGTTTTTCATAGTGTCTGTTTTGGGGTTTGTGAATATTTGTTCCTCTCAATAACAGGCATTTATGAACACTTGCTTTACCACTTGCACTTCATGGTGGGTATTACCTAAAGTGTACATTGTAATATGGTTTGTGTGGTATATTGTAAAAGTGCTGCATAATATATGGGGGCTTCGTAAAAGGCTTTGTGAAGAAAGCATTTGTTAAGTATTTTCCATCTGTGCAGAAACGCATTAAATGATTGTCTGACATAAATGAGGCCGAAACATATTGTATCACTTGTTCATAGTTGATGACACTAACATATGGTTCCTCTGGCTTCCTGCTATCCTCCACCCACAATTATTTAATAAGCACCTCAACTTTCAAGAATTGTTCCCGGGATGAGAAACTTCAGTGATGAGAATAGATTGGAGAAGTTAGCACTGTTCTCCTTGGAGAGAAGAAGGTTCAGAGGCGATTTGATAGAGATGTTCAACATCATAAGGGATCTGGACAGAGTAGTTAGGGAGAATCTGCTTGAAAAAGGATCAAATTTAAAATGATTTGCAAAAGACGCAAATGTGATGCGAGAAAAAAGACTTTTTCACACAGCGAGTGGGTGGGATCTGGATTGCTCTGCCTGGAGGTATGGTGGAGGCAGGTTGAATCGAGCCATTCAAGAGGACATTACATAATAGAAACAATGTGCGGGGTATGGGCAAAAGGTAGGGGAATGGCACTAAGTCATAATGCCCATTTGGAGAGCTGGTGCTGACGCAATGGAGAGAATTTTCCTCATCCCGCTCGCCACAGGAATCGTAGCAGGTGGGATTGCCGGGGGGGGGGCACTCGCCACAGGAATCGTAGCAGGTGGGATTGTGGGGTGGGGGGGGGGAGCGGGAAGGGAACAGGGTGTGCGGGGGTGGGGGTGGGCGGTGGCGGGGGGGGGGGGGGGGGTGGTGGGCGGGGGGGGGGTGGTGGGCGGTGGACCATGCAAGGTCTGTTGACCTCGGGTGGGATTTTCCGGTTTTGAGGCGAGTGCTGCCGGAAAGTCCTGCCCAACGGGCCAAATGGCCTCCTGCTGCACTAACAATTCTGTGATTCTGTGAAACTGTGGCATTTTAAAATGATTGCAAAGTTCACAGTGCTAACCTTCAGGAAGAAAGAAAGTAGCAATTTCTATCACTCAGGATAACCCAAAGCATTTTACCTCTGGTTAATTATCTTTGCAGGGCTGTTCACCATTGTGTTGAAGTAATTTATCAGCAGTTTCATAAGTTTTTGAATAATTAACATATAGATGACTGCTTTATGATGCAATACCAATAAAGAATGAAAAAAGAATGAAGAAAACAACAGATTTGTCAGGAGCAGCTTGTATGTTTTTAACTGCGAGAGTTAATCAGGTGCATGTGGCACTGGGTGAGAACAGGACTGGTTTTGCTTTGATGGCTTCACAGTGTCTAAATAGCCGACCACCTCTGGTTAGATAGAATCTTGTACAATCAGTAGCTATTTGGAGGAGCCACCACATTGCAGCTAGGATACACACAGCCTTTCCTCACTATAATATACTGCCCTTCATTACGGTATAATCCCTACATAGTCATTTCTGAAATCAAATTGTAGAAGCAATTGGTTTGAAACTTCCAAAAAGTATTTTTACAACCCAAATATCTGTAAGGCAGAAAGGTTTCAAAATAACATTCTATGAGGATTAGCACATGGGCACTTAATGCTTTTGAGCAATGTTATTTCACAGAGGCATGAACCTATTATAATAAATATATGCCTCTGTTGGAATAGTGAAAGAAGGAATTTAATTTGACATGCTAAGTGATCATCACACAGTGTGATTTCAAGGCTCAAAATACATGAATACGTCACAGACGGAAGAGACGGTGGCAGCTGGTGGAATTTCAATTCTCGTAATAATCTGGAATTAAAAAGATAGCCTCAGTAATGGTGCCATGAAACCATTGTCGCATAAACCCATCTGGTTCACTAATGTCCTTCAGGGAAGGAAATCTGCCACGCTTACCTGGTCTGGTCTACATGTGACTCCAGATCCACAGCAATCTGGTTAGCGTTTAACTGCCCTCTGCAATGGTGTGGCAAGCCACGCAGTTCAAGAGATGGACAACAAATTCTGGCCTTACCAGTGATGTCCGCATCCCAGAAAAGAATTTAGAAAAAACACGACAGCTTAATGTATAACAATTGCCGATTGCCCAGCTCCCAGCTCAATAAGAAAAGTTGGCATGGATTGCATATGGAAGACTTATTACAATAAATGTACATCAAGGTGAGACGCATTAAATTCAATCTGCTCAGCCTGTTTTACCTTCTGCTGGAGGTTCCATCAATGGAATGTTTTGGGCTTTAGCCACGTCGATAAATCCATAATCCGTCACTTTAAGGACAAAGCGTCCATCTACCACACAATTTCGTGACTTCAGGTTTCCATGCACATAATCTCGATGGTGTAAATACCTCATGCCCTGTGGTGGTAGATGAATGGAAAATTGTCCAATTACTTGCGTTGAATTTGCTTATCATTTTCAGACTAAATAATATTTAAATCATTCTTCTCATTCTGATACACAGTCCACAATTCTATGTAATACCACACAAATCAACAATGAGGGGTGCTTAATGATGGTTGGTTGGCAATTGGATGTCACCTAGAGCTGTGTGTGAATATGATGGCATAGCACCTTTATATCCAATGAAATAATCAAATACTTTATTTCAATGCTAACTGATATCGTGTGTTTTCTCCCATATATATATTTTACAGAGCAACAAAAACAATATTGGATACAGATATTTTGGGATTTTTGTAATGATCTCAATGATAGCACTGAAAATACTGATTCATTCATGTTGTAATTCCATAAATAATTGGCACTTATCACTGGCAACCTATTTGTCCATTCGGGCACTACAGCCAAACCCGATCCTCTCTTTACAAAATGGGCACAGTATTTTCCAGCAGGGATCATTAAACAGGATTGGAGGTAAGAACCTCTGGCTGCTTTCCCCTCTCCCTACTGATGATGTGGGGTTTCCGGCGTTGGACTGGGGTAGGCACGGTAAGTAGCCTCACAACACTAGATTAACGTCCAACAGGTTTATTTGGTAGCATGAGCTTTCGGAGCGCTGCTCCTTCACTCACCTAATGAAGGAGTAGCGCTCTGAAAGCTCGTGCTACCAAATAAACCTGTTGGACTTTAACCTAGTGTTGTGGGAATACTTCCTGTTCCCCCTACTCAGAGAGCAGCAACATGATTTGCAACACCTGTACAATTGCTGGAGTTGAAATCAGCTACTCAATACAAAATTGGGCGGAAAGGTATAATAGGGCTTTTTTGGAGCACATTGCTGTATGTAGCAGCTTGTCATGATTCCTATAATACAAAGGTGACCATTCTTTAATTCAGTGGGAGGCATTGTGGCACGGTGGTAGCACTCCTACCACTGGATCAGAAGCTCTGGATTCGAGTCCAACACCAGGACTTGTTGGTCACAGAAGGAGCATTCAACTTGGTTCAACGGACCGACAATCAGCACAGAAATCCTCCCATCACTTCCCCCACTATTCCCCAATGGGGGAAAAAAATGGGTGTGAAGATACACGAACAACAACAACTTGAAGTCAGTAAAGTGACATCCTGCGGTTGTGACAGGTGCTATTGATGGAAATGCTAATCTTTCTTTCCTGGCCCCTTTTGTATTTGTTTATTAAAGTACTCTGACACAATCAGCAATTTGTAATGAAATGCAACAACGTCCCTTTGCATACTGCATTGGCATACATTCCCTTCCATTTAAAATCTCTTGGTGAATGACTCAATGAAGATTAGCTCAGGTTCCATTCTTGTAATGTAAAATTAATCTTCCCCCCCTGTAGTAAGACTATATTGCATGGTTTAACAGTATCAGTCTCTGCAATGTTGACAGGAGCAGGAAGGGCCAATAATATCAGGAATATCATCAACCTTGATCAGATCCAGCAGGAGTGATGATTTGAACATCCAGTCCAATTTTACATCTTCATTCCTCAGCAGATCTAGCAGACTCCCACGGGTGCAGAACTCCGTCACAATAGCAAGCATTCCACAGTCAAAGAAGAATCCAAGGAAAATGTTTATGTTTTCATGCCTAAAGTCCTTAATCTAAAGCAATGAAAATCTATCAATAGGTTTGACCATAGAAAAGACAGATTTCAATCAATCAGAATAAACCTCTACCCACACAAAAATAAATTTTGCTATACACTTTTGATGAAAACTATGATCCCCTAACCAGATTGATGGGTAGAATGGCAGTGTCCTGTTTTGTATTATTTTACTGCATTTTACTGTATCTCTCTTATGGTGTACACATGTCACCAGGAGAGATTTGATAGAGATGTTCAAAATCATGAGTGGTCCGGACAGGACAGATTGGGAGAAACTGCCCCCAGTGCTGGAAGGATCAAGAACCAGAGGGCACAAAGTTAAAATTGACTGGCAAAAGAAGCAATGGAGACAAGAAGAAAAGCTTTTCCACACAGTGAGTGGTGGCATGGTGGCACAGTAGTTAGCATTGCTGCCTCACAGCACCAGGGGCCTGGGTTTGATTCTGGTCTTTGGTGACTGTCTGTGTGGGGCTTGCACATTCTCCCTGTGTCTGCGTGGGTTTCCTTCGGGTGCTCCAGTTTCCTCCCACAGTCCAAAAGATGTGCAGGTTAGGATTGGCCATGCTAAATTGCCCCTTGGTGCCCAACGATGTGTAGGTTAGGTGGATTAGCCATGGTAAATACGCGGATGTTCTTTCAGAGAGTCGGTGCAGACTCAAAGAACAGCACAGCACAGGAAACAGGCCCTGCGGCCCTCCAAGTCTGTGCCGCTTATTGGTCCAACTAGACCATTCGTTTGTATCCCTCCATTCCCAGACTGCTCATGTGACTATCCAGGTAAGTCTTAAACGATGTCAGCGTGTCTGCCTCCACCACCCTACTTGGCAGCGCATTCCAGGCCCCCACCACTCTCTGTGTAAAAAACGTCCCTCTGATATCTGAGTTCTACCTCGCCCCTCTCACCTTGAGCCCTCGTGATTGTCACCTCCGACCTGGGAAAAAGCTTCCCACTGTTCACCCCATCTATACCCTTCATAATTTTGTACACCTCTATTAGGTCTCCCCTCATTCTCCGTCTTTCCAGGGAGAACAAGCCCAGTTTACCCGATCTCTCCTCATAGCTAAGACCCTCCATACCAGGCAACATCCTGGTAAACCTTCTCTGCACTCTGTCTAAAGCCTCCACGTCCTTCTGGTAGTGCGGCGACCAGAACTGGACGCAGTACTCCAAATCTTTGGGTACTCGATGGGCCAAATGGTCTCCTTTGGCACTGGAAGGATTCTATGATTCTATGGTTAGGATTTGGAATGCACTACCAGACAGTGTGGTAGAGTTGGGTTCAATTGACAGCTTGAGAAAGGAATTGGATCATTATCTGAAAAGGAAGAAAATTGCAGAGCTACAGGGAAAAGGCAGGGGAGTGGCAGTAAGTGAATTACCCATTCAGAGGGCTAGGACAGATATGATGGGCTGAATTGCCTTCTGTGCTATTACCATTCTGTGATTCCATGATTCAATGTTAATATCCAGTATTTGACATATAGCAATTGGCTGTGTTGAAATTCATTAGGCCCCCTAGAGATTCACAAGAACTTTTCAAGGGGTCTGCCAAATTTTCAGAATGTTTCTAAAATGATTTCACATTGACCTCCTATTGCTTTATCCTCAATAATGCCTGTCAAAGACATAGTTCCCTGGAAATGATTATCTTTCTGTGGATAGATGTGCAGTTTACAAGATATGACAACCTCGCCTGTCAAGAATGAAGGTGTCAGACAGATTTCAGTGCATGCGTGTATAGAACAGACAAAGTGGTCTGTTTGTACTGAGGCAGCCTGCTCTCTGGGTGGGTGAAGGGTGAGATATTGCTGGGCCAGCTACAGCTTTGCCTTTCAGCATCCCATGATGCTGTGAGGCAGACGTTAGGAGCAGTAAATGTACTGTTTAAAGTTTTATTTATTTGTGTCACAGGTCGGCTTATATTAACACTGCAATGAAGTTACTGTGAAAATCCCCTAGTTGCCACACTCCGGCACCTGTTCGGGTACACTGAGGGAGAGTTCAGCATGGTCAATGCACCCAACCAGCACATCTTTCAGACTGTGGAGGAAATCAGAGTACCCGGAGGAAACCCACGCAGACACAGGGAGAACGTACAAACTCCACACAGACAGTGACCCAAGCCGGGAATCAAACCAGGTCCCTGGTGATGTGAGGCAGCATTGCTAACCGCTGTGTCACCATGCCACCCCCATTGTCTTGCAATGTGTCAAAATGACACAGAAGTAATCACAGCACATCTTACCCTGACACATGCTGCAAGGGTCATGCTGTGTGTTGTTTTGGAACTTTATTCATTTTATTCATTTTTAGTACGTTATTCTAAGGCCCATGAAATGAGTTGCCCATTGTTGTGTAATGCAGTAACAGGCTACTTAGCTTTACATGAGTTGGGATACATAGAGACATAGAGGTTTACAGCATGGAAACAGGCCCTTCAGCCCAACTTGTCCATGCCACCCTTTTTTTTTTAAACCCCGAAGCTAATCCCAATTGCCTGCATTTGCTCCATATCCCTCTATACCCATCTTATCCATGTAACTGTCTAAATGCTTTTTAAAAGACAAAATTGTACCCGCCTCTACTACTACTTCTGGAAGCTTGTTCCAGATACTCACCACCCTGTGTGTGAAAAAATTGCCCCTCTGGGCACTTTTGTATCTCTCCCCTCGCACCTTAAGCCTATGCCCTCTAGTTTTAGACTCCCCTACCTTTGGGAAAAGATATTGACTATCTAGCTGATCTGTGCCCCTCATTATTTTATAGACCTCTATAAGATCACCTCTCAGCCTTCTACGCTCCAGGGAAAAAAGTCCCAGTCTATCCAGCCTCTCCTTATAACTCAAACATTCAAGTCCCGGTAGCATCCTAGTAAATCTTTTTTGCACTCTTTCTATTGATACTGATTTCATGAGGACAGTTTGACAAACTTTGGAGGACAATCTATTCGATCACGGCATAACCAGCCAATATAAACATTTTCATCTGATAAAACAATTTCTAGATATAGGTCGAAATTTTACTATCCCGTCCACCACAGGAATCGGAGTGGGCAAGGGGCGGACCATGGAAAGGTCCGTTGACCTCGGGCAGGATTTTACAGTTTTGGGACGAGCGAGGCCATAAAATCCCACCCATAATGAATATTGATCCCCGATTAAGCAAGAGGCTGAAAACATGAAGTGATCATGTTCTGTTTTTAAGCAGTAAACTGTTCAGTGAAATCCCAATTTATCATTGAGAAACTGCTGCAAAGAGAGGAATTCAAATGCTTATCTAATTGAGAAAAATGATTTGACAGTCGGCTGATCGGTCTCAAGAATTTTAATGTTGCAGGTTATCGATACTCACGCTGTGTGGAATTCTTCCAACCTTCCTGCCACTGCACTTAGTATCGAAATGGGAGAATTTCACCCAGTTTATCAGAATCATTGTGTTTACAAAGCCATTCAGCTTTTGAAGTCTGTTCCAAAAGGGAGAAATTCCTTTTGATTTCCCTTTGAACACATACAATCAGTCAATGGCGCATCCAGCATCAGCAATGAAGAGAACTGGCTTCAAGCTGGCAGATGCAGTATAATGTGGATCAATGTGAGGTTATCCACTTTGGCAGCAATAATAGGAAGACAGGTTATTATTTGAATGGGTGTAAATTGAGAGAGGCGGATACTCAGCGAGACCTTGGTGTCCTCGTGCATCAGTCGCTGAAAGTAAGTGCGTTGGTACGGCAGGCAGTAAAGAAGGCAAATGGTATGTTGTCCTTCATTGCGAGAGGATTTGAGTATAGGGGTAGGGATGTTTCGCTGCAATTGTATAGGGTGTTGGTGAGGCCACACCTGGAGTATCGTGCACAGTTTTGGTGCCCTTCTCTGAGGAAGGATGTCCTTGCTATAGAGGGAGTACTGCAAAGGTTTAGCAGACTGATTCCTAGGATGGTGGGTCTGTCATATGAGGAGAGACTAAGCCAGTTAGGATAATATTCACTGGAGTTTAGAAAAGTGAGAAGGGACCTCATGGAAACTTATAAAATTCTAACAGGGTTAGACAGGGTAGATTCAGAAAGAATGTTTCCAATGGTGGGGGAGTCCAGAACTAGGGGTCATAGTTTGAGGATAAGGGATGAACTTTTTAGGACTGAGGTGAGGAGAGATTTCTTCACCCAGAGGGTGAATGAATGGAATTCACTACCACAGAAAGTAGTTGAGGCCAAAACATTGCTTGATTTCAAGAAGAAATTAGATATAGCTCTTGGGGCTAAAGGGATCAAGGGATATGGGGGTAATTGGGGGATCTGGATATTGAATTTGATGATCAGCCATGATCATAATGAATGGTAGAGCAGGCTCGAAGATCCTAGTTTCTATGTCTCTGTGAAAGCTGAATGACTAATCCTGTTCCTATGCTCCTTTATTACTCCCTATCACCTGGCCAAAAAGTGCCAGTGGCAGAACCTGAACTCCACACTCACCAGCTAATGTGGCTAAACTTTGCAGCATCTGTTTTTGTTTGATTTTAAACCTACCGTTTCAAACACAGCATTTGCACCTGGCTTAATCTTTCCATATGCTTCATGAGGAAACTTTTTCAACCAAACCCAGTCACCCTGCGAAGAGGAAACAGTTTCATTTAGAATGCATGATATCCTCTTGATGAACAGTCGCACTTGGAGCCATAGTTACATATAATAAAAGACAAAACCTCACAGCAGCCAGAAACATGTTAAAGGGGCACTACTTTTAAACAAAAATATTGGCAAATACTTTGCACTTGTTTGTGAAATATTCATGACGATGGAAAAGGCAAAATTTTGGTGCTGACATGTGATGTTAATGAGGCAATGGTGAGTTTAGCAATTTTCTACTTTTGATATCCGCTAATTCGTTCTCTTCCATTTTAAAATTAGCTTATAAGTTTTCAATCATTTCCCTGATGATTTATATATTAAGGTTTTACCAATGGAAAAGATCCTCTTCAGAACCCCCCCCGCCCCACCATGTACCCCCCACCCCGCACCCCCCGCTCCCACCCCCACTCTTCTGTGGTGCCTATTAGTAATATATGGATAAATTCAGTGAATGGACACACTGGTGTAATGTACACCTAGCCCTGCTGTATTCAGTCAGGAGTAGCACAAAACAAGGGCTGTTTCATAGTAGCCGAGACAGAAGATAATTGGTGGTGGAGGGTGGGGGGGTGGGGAGGCTGGAGCTTGGGAATTGGGAAGGAGGGAAAGATCACAGAGAATGCGGGCAGCTGGGAGGGAGGGTGGGGGGTGAGGTCGGTGGTGGAGCAGAGAAGTCGCGGTTGGCAGGAGTTTGGTTGAGGGGTCAGAGGAGGTGAACAGTCCCGCTCCTTCTGGCCTACAAGGATTACCTCATGAAGCCAGCAGCTCCCACCTCCACTTAGCTGTCTGGTTTCTCAAGCCCTGACATCAAAGCTCCTAACTGCACTGTGAAAGTCTAATTTAATTACTTTACTGACGTAACCCACCTCCCCACTAGGATGGAACACAGACGCACTCGGCATCTCTCCACTGTAAAAATGGATGCATAAATGACTTTTAATTTTTAGCCCTGCCCCTCCCTTCCCCCCAATGCTTTCTCACCCATCGAAGGAGTTTACTTGTAATCAGAGCCTTTTTTTAACTGTTAAAAATTAGAATTGTAAATGCTACAACCACAATGCAGCGAATGTAAATACGAAATAAAAATTACCTCATAAACTGCTACATTTGAGTTTTCGTGGGTGGCAGGAGTCAGACTTCTCATTGAGTATGACCACATTGGAGACTTCCTGTCTCTGGTCTCAGAAGTGCTTTGTCCTCCTTCACTAAATTGACTATCTTCACCACTGAGTTTCTTAAAAACCAGACGTGGAAATGTTAAGAGTCAAACAGAAATGATATTTATCATGCGCAATTATGAAGAATATTGATTTTACTCACTATTTTTTAAGTTTCAAATTAAGTTTTAAAGTTTATTTACTAGTGTCACCAGTAGGCTTACATTAACACTGCAATGAAGTCACTGTGAAAATCCCCTAGTCGCCACACTCCGGCGCCTGTTCGGATACACTGAGGGAGAATTTAGCATGGCCAATGTACCTAACCAGCACATCTTTCGGACTGTGGGAGGAAACCGGAGCACCCGGAGGAAACCCACGCAGACATGGGGAGAACGTGCAGACTCCCCACAGACAGTGACCCAAGCCAGGAATTGAACCTGGGTCCCTGGCACTGTGAGGCAGCAGCGCTAACCACTGTGCCACTCACAGTGCCACCGTGCCACTCACGGTGAATTAAAAATGCATACATTATAATATAAATGATTTTAACTGGTAATATTATGAATATTTAGCTAAATTACCAACCTTTCCACTGAGCTGTGGGTTGATAAATGTTACATCATTGAGTGTCAGTAAAATCTTATCTGGGCCCTTCAGTAATTTTATTTGGATTATTCTCCGCCTGGAAATGACAAATTAGAAATCAGACCATGGGAAAATTATAAGTTAAAATACTCCCTTTTACTGTTAGTTGTCCTCAATGTGTCAGCCTTGGTGCAGTGCCAAAGCTCTCACCTCTCAGACAGTAGGCTAAATGTTCATCTTCCACTCCTGAGATCTGAGCACATAATTCAGGCTGACACTGCAATGCATTACTGAGGAAATGCTGCACAGTCAGAGGTGCTGTCCTTTGGAGGAGATGGTAGACCAAGGCACAGTCAGGTGCAGGTAAGAGAGAGAGTGCAGAAGAGGTCCACAAGAATGCTGCCAGAGAGGAGAAACTTCAGTCATGAGGATAGATTGGAGAGGTTGGGACTGATTTCCTTGGAGAGAAGAAAGCTGAGAGGAGATTTGATGGAGATGTTCAAAATCATGAGGGGGCTGGACAGTACAGATAGGGAGAAACTGTCTCTGCTTGTAAAAGAATCAAGAAGGAGTGGGATCAGATTAAAGTGACTTGCAAAAGAAGCAAACGTGATGTGAGAAAAATCTTTTTCACACAACGAGTGGTTCAGATCTGGAATGCACTGCCTGGAAGCGTGGTGGAGACAGGTTCAATCGAGGCATTCACGAGGGCGTTAGATGATTACTTGAATAGAAACAATGTGCTAGGGGTACGGGGGAAAGGCAGGGGAATGGCACTAATTCAAAATGCTTTTTTGGAGAGCTGGTGCAGACACGTTGAGCCAAATGGCCCCTTTCTGCGCTATAACAGTTCTGTGATTCTGTGAAATGTTGGAAGGATTAGCCAATTGATTAGCAGCCTGTTGACCCACATCATGAATGTTCCTTCAAAGGCCAACAAGTCCTGGAGTAGGGCTTGAACCCAGAATCTCAAGGGCAGGGGCATTATCTACTGAGTCACAAGTCCTTTTAACTGGGCTATGGCCGGGTCTGAAACTTTAAAGTCACATCAACTCCCTCATGCAAGATCTGGATGAAATTAGCCCCAGTCACCGGATGTAAATTTGTGTAATATCTGAGGATGAATGCAGTGTAACCTGCCACCAGCCCACTGTCTGTCAGTAATTCAAAATTGGGTGATGGCCAAAAATGTGCATAAATATCTGTGATAGAAGAATAGATTGCAACTTAATGCTTGGACTTGAAACCTTTTACTATTAAGGGTAATTAGCCAAAGGCTATACCTGATACAATAGGCAAGACCCACGACGAATAGCACAGCAAAGATGATCATCAGTGACACTGTTACAGCAAAGAAAGGGTCAATTCCTGAAATAAGAATTAAATAGAACAACGTTACAATAGAATAAAGTTAAAGAGAAATAAAAGTACTTGAAACTTCTGGCAGTTTATTATAATCACCCCACTTCTTCCATATACTCCGACACATGAGGCGGCACGGTGGCACAGTGGTTAGCACTGCTGCTTCACAGCGCCAGGGACCCGGGTTCAATTCCAGCCTCAGGTGATTATCTCTGTGGAATTTGCACATTCTCCCCGTGTCTGCGTGGGTTTCCTCCGGGTGCCCCAGTTTCCTCCCACAGTCCAAAGATTTGCGAGTTAGGTTGATTGGCCATGCTAAATTGCCCCTTAGTGTCAGGGGTGTCTAGCTAGGGTAAATACATGGGATTATGGGGATAGGGCCTGGGTGGGATTGTGCAGACTTGATGGGCCAAAATGGCCTCCTTCTGCACTGTAGGGATTCTATGGTTTCTTAGAATCTTAGAAACCCTACAGCACAGAAAGAGGCCATTCGGCCCATCGAGTCTGCACCGACCACAATCCCACCCAGGCCCTATCCCCATATCCCTACATATTTACCCATTAATCCCTCTAACCTACGCATCCCAGGACACTAAGGGCAATTTTAGCATGGCCAATCAACCTAACCCGGACATCTTTGGTTCTACGGGTGCCGAATATGGATTCAATGCTGAGTCATGGGCAGGATTTTTCAGCTGGGGAAATTTGGTCCTGCCACCCAAACAGTCAGTGGGGAATTCATCCACGCCGATCACAATAGCCCCGCTGCCCTTTAACGCTCCAACTGGAGACGGGACTTTTACCCCTGAGGTGGCGGAACTCCCACCTCAGCCAGCTGCCAACCAATGAGATTGACTGGCAGCTCTGTGGTCCCAACAGTAAGAAGTCTCACAACACCAGGTTAAAGTCCAACAGGTTTATTTGGCAGCACGAGCTTTTGGAGTCTCAGGCTCCTTCAGGTGAGTGAGGAGTTGTGTTCACAAACAGGGCATATAAAGACACAAACTCAATTTACAAGATAATGGTTGGAATGTGAGTCTTTACAGGTAATCGAGTCTTAAAGGTACAGACAATGTGAGTGGAGAGAGGGTTAAGCACAGGTTAAAGAGACGTGTATTGTCTCCAGCCAGGACAGTTAGTGAGATTTTGCAAGCCCAGGCAAGTCGTGGGGGTTACAGATAGTGTGACATGAACCCAAGATCCCGGTTGAGGCCATCCTCATGTGTGCGGAACTTGGCTATCAGTCTCTGCTCAGCGATTCTGCGTTGTGTGTTGTGAAGGCCACCTTGGAGAACGCTTATCCGAAGATCAGAGGCTGAATGCCGTGACTGCTGAAGTGTTCCCCGACTGGAAGGGAACACTCCTGCCCCAACAGTGCCAGCGGCAGCAGTGGCCAGGACCAGGATTGCAAGCAGTCACCAGATTCTCAGGGCGGGATTTGATGGCCCCATTGCAGCGAGGTTGTGGCCGGAAAATACAGTGAGCCGTTTCAAACTCAATTGACTGCAGCAAGACCAGAAAATCCCGCCAGTGGGAGGGGTCATGAAATTCCACTCCAAGTCACAGAGTCGAGGCCAAAAGAAGTGTGGGGGTGTTCGCAGTGGGAAGGCAAGGCGAGATCCTGGGTGGAGGGGGTGGGCGTGGGTCTCGATGGAGAGGCCACTGGGGAGGAAGCACTGTGAGGGGGGCACTCTGCCCCCTTCATGCCCATGACCCAAGAAGGATGACCTGCCAGACTTCCCCACCTATCCCAGGAAACGGTCCTTGTGGCCAATAATTGGCCAATTGAGAGCCTGAACTGGGGTGATTGTGGGTGCGCTGTCAAAGACCTCGTCTGCCCCTCGTTGAATTGCGGACAGGGTGGCGGCTGGCAGGAAGGTGGTGGGAAGTTTGCAGCTTCATTCATTCACTTGTGGATGGCCCGACTAGAGAGGGGGCAAAACTTGACCTCCTCTTGCGAAATAAGGAAGGGCAGGTGACAGAAGTGTTAGTGAGGGATCACTTTGGGACCAGTGACCATAATTCTACTAGTTTTAAGATAGCTATGGAGAATGGTAGGTTAGGCCCAAAAGTTAAAATTCTAAATTGGGGCAAGGCCAATTTTGATGGTATCAGGCAGGAACTTTCAAAAGTTAATTGGGGGAGTCTGTGGGAAGGCAAAGGGATGTCTGGTAAGTGTCATGCTTTCAAAAGTGTGTTAACCAGGGTTCAGGATAAACACATTCCTCTTAAGAGTGAAGGGCAGGGCTGGCAGAAGTCGGGAACCCTGGATGACTCGGGATATTGAGGCCCTGGTCAAGAAGAAGAAAGAGGCACATGACATGCATAGGCAGCTGGGATCAAGTGAATCTCTTGAAGAGTATAGGGGGTGTAGGAGTAGAGTTAAGAGAGAAATCAGGAGGGCAAAAAGGGGACACGAAATTGTTTTGGCAGATAAGGCAAAGGAGAAACCAAAGAGCTTCTACAAATACATAAAGGGCAAAAGAGTAACAAGGGAGAGAATAGGGTCTCTTAAGGATCAACAAGGTCATCTATGTGCGGATCCACAAGAGATGGGTGAGATCCTAAATGAATATTTCTCTTACTGTTGAGAAAAGCATGGATGTTAGGGAACTTGGGGAAATAAATAGTGATGTCTTGAGGAGTGTACATATTCTAGAGAAGGAGGTGCTGGAAGTCTTAAAGCGCATCACGGTAGATAAATCCCCGGGACCTGATGAAGTATATCCCAGGACGTTGTGGGAGGCTAGGGAAGAAATTGCAGGTCCCCTAGCCGAGGTATTTGAATCATCGATAGTCACGGGTGGGGTGCCTGAATATTGGAGAGTGGCAAATGTTGTGCCTTTGTTTAAAAAGGGCTGCAGGGAAAAGCCTGGGAACTACAGGCCAGTGAGCCTCACATCTGTGGTGGATAAATTGTTGGAAGCTATTTTGAGAGACAGGATCTACAGGCATTTAGAGATGCAAGGACTGATTAGGGACAGTCAGCATGGCTTTGTGAGTGGAAAATCATGTCTCACAAATTTGATTGAGTTTTTTGAAGGGGTAACCAAGAAGGTAGATGAGGGCAGTGCAGTTGATGTTGTCTACATGGACTTTAGTAAGGCCTTTGACAAGGTACCGCATGGTAGGTTGTTGCATAAAGTTAAATCTCACGGAATCCAGGGTGAGGTATCTAAATGGATACAAAATTGGCTTCTTGACAGAAGCCAGAGGGCAGTTGTAGAGAGTTGTTTTTCAAACTGAAGGCCTGTGACCAGTGGTGTGCCTCAGGAATCAGTGTTGTGTCCTCTGTTATTTGTCATTTATATTAATGATTTGGATGAGAATATAGGGGGCATGGTTAGTATGTTTGCAGATGACACCAAGGTTGGTGGCATAGTGGACAGTGAAGAAAGTTATCTCCAATTGCAACGGATCTTGATCAATTGGGCCAGTGGGCTGACGAATGGCAGATGGAGTTTAATTTAGACAAATGCGAGGTGATGCATTTTGGTAGATTGAACCAGGGCAAGACTTACTCAGTTAATGGTAGGGCGTTGGGGAGAGTTACAGAACAAAGAGATCTAGGGGTACATGTTCACAGCTCCTTGAAAGTGGAGTCACAGGTGGGCAGAGTGGTGAAGAAGGCATTCGGCATGCTTGGTTCCATCGGTCAGAACATTGAATACAGGAGCTGGGACATCTTGTTGAAGTTGTACAAGACATTGGTAAGGCCACACTTGGAATACTGTGTGCAATTCTGGTCACCCTATTATAGAAAGGATATTATTAAACTAGAAAGAGTGCAGAAAAGATTTATTAGGATGCTACCCGGACTTGATGGATTGAGTTATAAGGAGAGGCTGAATAGACTGGGACTTTTTTCTCTGGAGTGTAGGAGGCTGAGGGGTGATTTTATAGAGGTCTATAAAATAATGAGGGGCATAGACAAGGTAGATAGTCAATATCTTTTCCCGAAGGTAGGGGAGTCTAAAACTAGAGGGCATTGGTTTAAGGTGAGAGGGGAGAGATACAAAAGTGTCCAGAGGGGCAATTTTTTCACACAGTGGTGAGTGTCTGGAACAAGCTGCCAGAGGTAGTAGTAGAGGCGGGTACAATTTTATCTTTTAAAAAGCATTTAGATAGTTACATGGGTAAGATGGGTATAGAGGGATATGGGCCAAATGGGGGCAATTGGGATCAGCTTAGGGGTTTTATAAAAAAAAAGGGTGGCATGGACAAGTTGGGCCAAAGGGCCTGTTTCCATGCTGTAAACCTCTATCACTCTGTGATTCTATGACTTACACTGGCAGTGAATGTGCACACTCACAATGGCTGTCAATGTGCACATGTGTTGGTTACTGAATGGTGTTTCTTAAAGTAGATTAACACCAAGTCTGTAACTACATATATTTAGGTAAAGTCACCATAGTCCCAGATGACCACAGGCTGCTCTGAGGGGGGGAGCTGACTGGTGGTAATTTAACCTGAGGATCACCACACCTCGGGAAAGGTGCAAGGTTGAGAAGGCAGGGCCTTCACAAATGACCTGTGTGCATCAGGGTTATTGCTCATAAGATATCACCCCTCTTCCATCTGTGCCACAAGTCTGCTAAAACCTGGCTCCACACCTCCCTCCCTAGGTGCTCTGCCAGAAACAACCCCCCCATCCCCCCATGTAGTTATGGGAACTATCTGTTCATGAAATGCACACATTACTATTATCGGCAATCTGCATACAGATTCATCTGCCGTGTATATTTGTACACTCTTCAGACACGCTCCTGTATAGCTACCAGCAAAGCCACACAAGGCCAGCACTATCCAGGTGCAAACAGGCAAATAAAATCTGTACCATTTACCTGCGCAAAACATCCATTTTTCAGTTGCCAAGGACAAGTCACAACATTATCTCTGTAACTGTGATTAGAACTCTGGTAGAACAAAAACCTCAGGACTTTTATTTAGTGCTGTCCTCAAAAACTTTAAAATTGCTGTCAATTATTCACAAAATCAGAGCTGATGCTTGATCGTGATTTTGTTTTCTTTGGGGCAGACTCTAGTTTTCTAATTGTCCAAAAAATTGCTTCCCAGGGATATTTATTTTCGGTACTTTTCAATAATAACCAGGGTTGGAGAGGGGTGATAGTTACAGGCAGCAGATTTCTGTGTAGCCTTGTGAAAGGCCAGTCTTTCTGTCAGCAAAGTAGATAGAATCCATAGAATCACTACAGTGCATAGGAGTCTGCAACGACAACAATCCCACCCAGGCCCCTTCCCCACAACCCCACATATTTACCTCGCTAATCCCTCTAACCTACGCACCCCAGGACACTAAGGGGCAATTTAGCACGGCCAATCAACCTAACCCACACATCTCCCTGTGGGAGCACCCAGAGGAAATGCACTCAGGTGCGGGGCGAACGCGCAAACCCCACACAGATAGTGACTCAAGCCGGGAATCAAACCCAGGTCCCTGGAGCTGTGAGGCAGCAGTGCTAACCCACTGTGCCACCGTGCTGGCTGCATCATAGCTGGCTACAACATGGATAAGAAGAGAGATTTTTCTTTGAATAACTGTAACGCTACAGATAATAAGACCATATTTACACTTATAATTTAGGAGAAATGATGGAACTGCACTGACGACTCAGAGGGTAATTGTGCCAAAAGCTATGATGCCAACCATTCAACCAAGGATTTCAATTTGATTTATTTTGATTTGATTTATTGTCACATGTATTGAGATACAGTGAAAAGTATTGTCTCTTGCGTGCTATACAGACAAAACATACCGTGGATAGAGCACAAAGGATAAACAGGAAAAGGAGAGGGTGCAGAATGCAGTGTTGCAGTTACAGGTAAGATGAAGAGAAAAATCAGCTTAATATATGATAGGACCATTCAAAAGTCTGATGACAGCAGGGAAGAAGCTGTTCTTGAGGCATAGACAGGGTGAATAGTCAGAGGCTTTTTCCCAGTCAATTATAAGGGGGCACAGGTTCAAGGTGAGAGGGGAAATTTTAAGGGAGATGTGTGGAATAAGTTTTTCACGCAGAGAGCGGTGGGTGCCTGGAACGCGCTGCCAGAGGAGGCGGTGGAAGCAGGCACATTAGCAACATTTAAGAGGCATTTGGATGGGTCCATGGATAGGGAGGGAATGGAGAGACACGTTCCAAGTAAGACTAGAAGGTTTTTTTTTCCAGTTTATTTAGGGCATTATGATTGGCATGGGTTTGGAGAGCTGAAAGGCTTTTTCCTGTGCTGTACATTTCTTTGTTCTTGTTCTTTGAGTCTGTTGGTACATGTTTTCAGACTTTTGTATCTTTTTCCTCACAGAAGAAGGTGGAAGAGAGCATGTCTGGGGTGTGTGGGAGCCTTGATTATGCTGGTTGCTTTCCCGGGGTACCGGGAAGTGTAGACAAAGAGCAAAGAACAACACAGCACAGGAACAGGCCCTTCGGTCCACTAAGCCTGCGCCGAGTAGACGGAGTCAATAGATGGGAGGTCGGAGTGGGCTATGTTCACAACCCTTTGTAGGGTTGTGGAGGCCTCAGGTTTGAGTCCCAGTTAATACTGAATTTTTGCACAATCTGTTGAGGCAGCAATAGAAGCCCCACAGGTGGTCTCAGTGCCCTGGGCGAGGAGATTGGAAATCAGCAGAGTCTCCATTCCTGCGGCGACTTCTGTACAAAGTGCCATGGTAGATTCAGTGGGGTCAGATCTGACTTGAGTGACACTCTCTGTAGTTACTGTTGGAGCGATTAGTCTGAGCAGACATCCATTTATAATGTCACTTAATAGAACACACAGTTAATGAACAACATATTGAACCATAATTTGCTGCAACAAGGCATCTCGCAGCATCTGCCATTACTTAGACTTGCCGTTGCACATTTAATCACATTGGGATTTTTCACTATAGGTTACTGAGAGTGCAAGCTGATAACTCACAGATGGAGAAAACCAGGCATCAGAAGCTGAAGTGAATGTGTCACCAAAAGCACATGGACTGAGCAGAAAGTGTTACAGCAGAGTGGGTGATTCAATGTCAATTTCAGCTACAAAGTAATTTGATTAAGGGAGAAAAGAAGAAGAGAAATAATTTGTTTTTAAATGCCATTTAGGAAATCTCCAACAATTATTAAAACCTGAAGGAATAAGTTTCTGTACTGCTATAATGAATGTGAGGTTTTATAAAATGGTTATGCTTTGGGCTGTCTCTTTACTTCCAGGTAAAATGGAGTAGTAAAGAGAGTCAGGTGATCTACTTCGACTGTTGCCTGACAACAAGCCTGGGTGGTTTGGTTACCATGGGGACAGGGTGATACTCACTGGGAGGAAAGTGTAAAATGTTCGCAAGGCGGCATAGTGGCACAGTGGTTGGCACTGCTGCCTTACAGGTCCAGGGACCCAGTTTCAATTCCAGTCTTGGGTGACTGTGAGGAGTTTGCACATTCTCCCTGTGTCTGTGTGGGTTTCCTCCAGGTGCTCCGGTTTCCTCTCAAAGTCCAAAGATGTGCAAGGAGATGGATTGGCCATGCTAAACTGCCCCCTAATATCTCAAGGTGTGTAGGTTGCGTGGATGAGCGGAATAAATATGTGGGGTTGGGCGGATAGGGCCTGGAAGGGATGCGCTGTCAGAGAGAGAGTTGGTGCCGTCTTGATGGGCTGAATGGCCTCCTTCTGCATTGCAGGGATTCTGTGATTCCATGAAACCAAAGGCTGATCTCACTGTGGATAGACTTTCGGCCTGCATGTTTGTGGATGGAAAAAAGAGAAAGAGAGAATGCAGCTGGTGTGGAATAGAGAGAAGATGATGCAGGCGACATGTTACAGGGTCAACTGGCTTGTTAACAAGCTCAATTGACCCTTGATTATTGATTAAAATATGGCAGCAACGCTGTCGACTTTGACATGGGGGTGAGCTCAGGCATGGGCAGGAGGGTAGCGAGGTGGATTCCTGCTCTATTATAAGTGCCCCCCCCCCCTCCACCACTGAAAACATGCCTGTCATGGGCACAAAATACCCAGCCCGTTAATCTTTGACATCTGTGAAACATCACATTTTTGCCCAGGCAATGAACAAACTCCCAACTGGAACTCTAAGCAGTGTAAAATTTTAAGAATGTCATGTTACCTCCTGTGCAGATTTTCCCACGAGTAAACCAGCAGGCTGAGTCTGCTTTCGGTAAGATTCCATTGGGAAAATTAATTGTTCTCCCTGTCAATCGTAGTAGACCTGTTTCCATATCTACGGTGTACGTGTGATACAGTTCTGTTCCTTTGCCATCAGTGTCCAGGATTACATAATCGGTGAAGCTGTCCCCATTTTGATCTGTCCAGATCTTCTGATTAAAACCATCAAATTTTATGTTCTTGGAAAATTTTGCTATGTTACTGCCGGAGACCCAGACTTGATGTTTTCTGTTGTTATTCATAGCTTTGGCTACAAAATAGATAGCGTTATAGATAGTTCCAAACAGCGGTGATACCTGGTGACCAAAAGGGAACTGTTTGAGAACCTACCATCACTGGCAGAAGGATTTAATGACATTGTGACAGGTTTACATAAGCGGTTTTCTTTATAATTGTGAACACGGGGATTTATACATGTAATGGGCAGGATTTTCCCGCTTTGTGGCAGTGGAAGTGGACCTCTATTAGCTGGTGGCGGAATCTTCCAGTCCCACCACTGTCAATAGTGTTATTCCCATTGTTCTCACCCTCCATCACCAGGGAACCGTGAGCGGGGAAGCGGAGGAGGTATTGGTGGGATTGGAAGATCCCTCCGGTGGGAACGGCTGGAAAATCCCACCCAATGTAGAGAAAAGACACAATCACTTTACAATGGAGCCTGAAATATGCCTGCCCTGGTGTTGATATATCCCAGCCTCTAACCATGTTTCACTGGATGACTAAACTTGACCCTGACTCCTTGGGGTAGTGATTGACCCAGAGGATCAATTTGAATGCCACAAATATGTGAAGGAAGTGTGGCTTAGTGGGTAAATGCGAGCTGTGGTGCAGTTACTGAGTGACAGGGGCCACAGACGTGTGCTGATTGGGAATGTGGTGGAGACAGATTCTATTGTGGCTTTCAAAAGAGAATTGGAAAAAGTTCTGAATAGAAACATTTGCAGTATTATGGGGAAGAGGAGGGGGAGTAAGACTAGGTGAGCTGGCACAAACATGTAGACAGAATAGCCTCCTTTTTTGCTATAAGTGTTCTAATCTAAAACTAAAATAGTACTTCTATTAGTGCAATCCACCCTAGTGCTTAACATGTATGGATGGTGGGTTTTGGGTAATGAGAATAAAATGCTTTTTCAACATGTACTGCCAAACTCATCCATAATAAATTTTCTCTTGGCAAGGAACCTCCAGCACACAACCCTATCTTCAGCAAAAGTGGAGAGATGGCTGAAAAATAAGGAAGCGGTACCTGATCAGGCTTCAAGTGCGTTACAATTTCCCGGCTCAGCACACGTTCTTGAAATGCCTGACGGAATGACATTTTTTCAGAATCCACAGTGATTGTCAGCACTGAATCGTATGCCTTCTGCAGCTTGGAGTTGTTGACCAGCACTGGGTAGGGAGTGTTTTGGTATGGGAGACTGTAAAGAAGAGCATCATAGGGTATAAATACGTAGCCGCCGTCAGTCATCTGCAAATCATGGGCAACTTCCAAAAGGTGTTTCTGTTCCTCACCTCCAATTAGAACTGAGTGCATACACATGATTATCACTGAAAAACACACAAGAGGATTTTGTTATCAAGCTGTCATTGAGGTATCAAGATTCATAATTCTGGCTTTATACTATAAAAAGTAGTATTACATAAGGACATTGGAAATAGGTGTTGGAGTGGGTCGTTTGATCCTTACAACCGGCTCCACCATTCAATCCAAAAATGGCTGATCCTCGACCTCGGTTCTGCTTTCCAGCGCTATCTCCTTTTTCCTTTAGTTTTCTCAGCATCCAAAAATGCTACTGCTCTCTGGCTTGTATATATTCAGCAGCAAGTTTTGTAACCTCTTGTGTATTACTGATATGAGGCTCCATGTCAAGTCAAACTGAACTGCAGGTTTTCTGGTAGGAATGCAACATATGAATGTCGTAGAATCCCTACAGTGCAGAAGGAAGCAATTTGGCCCATCGAGTTTGCACTGACTTTCTGACAGTGCATCTTACCCAGGCCCTATCCCCATAAACATGCCAGTAAAAATACAGGTTTGTCCAGTCAAGTGTAAGTGTATTTTTAACAGTGCGATGGTCATAATTACTACCAAAGAAATCTCTCTGGCATGGAAACTTATGTTTTTCAAGTGTGGAGTGCTATTCCCTCCGATTTTAATTATTTTTGGAGATTATAAAAGAATTGAAATTTTTAAAACAACTGTTTCTTTCTGCTTCTTCTCTCTCATTCCCATCTATCTTTCCCTCTATTTATTTTACCTTCTGTACATGATTTCTCCTTAAATTCAAATACCATATCTTACACTTTGTGATTTAAATTCTGTGGGTCCAAATTTTATAATTTTAATCATTTATTTTATTTATTTGTGTCACAAATAGGCTTACATTAACACTGCAATGAAGTTACTGTGAAAATCCGCTGGTCGCCACACTCCGGCGCCTGTTTGGGTACACTGAAGGAGAGTTCAGCATGGCCAATGCACCTAACCAGCATGTCTTTCAGACTGTGGGAGGAAACTGGAGCACCTGGAGGAAACCCGCACAGACGCGGGGAGAATGTGCAAACTCTGCACAGACAGTGACCCAAGCCGTGAATTGAACCCGGGTCCCTGATGCTGTGAGGTAGCAGTGCTAACCGCTGTGCCTGGGCTTGGTGGCGCCTGTTGTTTTGGATATGGGTATGGCTTGTCGACCAAACTGGTGTCCACAAATCACATTGGCTGTTATCCTGGTGAGGGCATGGTGTGGGCATTCAACATTCGTGAGAAGCATGCAGAACAGGCAAATGTGGATTACAGGGTCAAAGGTAGGGTTCTGAAGACTGTGGAGGAACAGAGAGATCTTGGGGTCCATATCCACAGATCTCTAAAGGTTGCCACTCAAGTGGATAGAGCTGTGAAGAAGGCCTATAGTGTGTTAGCTTTTATTAACAGGGGGTTGGAGTTTAAGAGCCGTGGGGTTATGCTGCAACTGTACAGGACCTTGGTGAGACCACATTTGGAATATTGTGTGCAGTTCTGGTCACCTCACTATAGGAAGGATGTGGAAGCGCTGGAAAGAGTGCAGAGGAGATTTACCAGGATGCTGCCTGGTTTGGAGGGTAGGTCTTATGAGGAAAGGTTGAGGGAGCTAGGGCTGTTCTCTCTGGAGCGGAGGAGGCTGAGGGGAGACTTAATAGAGCTTTATAAAATGATGAAGGGGATAGATAGAGTGAACGTTCAAAGACTATTTCCTCGGGTGGATGGAGCTATTACAAGGGGGCATAACTATAGGGTTCGTGGTGGGAGATATAGGAAGGATATCAGAGGTAGGTTCTTTACGCAGAGAGTGGTTGGGGTGTGGAATGGACTGCCTGCAGTGATAGTGGAGTCAGACACTTTAGGAACATTTAAGCGGTTATTGGATAGGCACATGGAGCACACCAGGATGATAGGGAATGGGATAGCTTGATCTTGGTTTCAGATAAAGCTCGGCACAACATCGTGGGCTGAAGGGCCTGTTCTGTGCTGTACTGTTCTATTATCTATAAATCATAATCATAACCAGCCTGAAATGCTAATTTGATGCCAGCGGTGCCTCTTTCAAGCTCAATGTTACAGCTAATGCCATTTCTTAAATCTCACACAGCTAAATATGTGTTAACACAAGAACACGAGATAGGAGCAGGAGTAGACCATACAACCTATTGGGTCTGCTCCATCCGCCATTCAATATGATCATGGCTGATCTTGGACTTCAATTCTACTTTCTCACCCATTCCCCATATTCCTTGATTTTTTGAGAGGCCAGCAAGCTGTCTATCTCGGCCTGAAATATATTCAGTGATGGAGCATCCACAACCCTTTGGGGTAGAGAATTCCAAAAGATTCACAACCCTTTGAGTCAAGAAATTTCTCCTCCTCTCAGTCCTAAATGATCAAACCCCCTCATCCTGTCATTGAGTGCCCTGTGTTTTAAATTCCCCATATGGTAGAAACGACCTCTCAGTGTCTACCCTGTCAAGCTTCTTCAGAATCTTCAGTATGTTTCAATGAGGTTATCTCTTATTCTTCTAAACTCCAGGGAATATATATCCAATTTACTCAGCCTTTCATCGAAGGACAGACCCCTCATCCCAGAGATCAATTTAATGAACTTTCAATAAACAGCCTCCAATGTAAATATAGACTTCCTTAAATATGGAGATCAAATTGCGCACCGTATTCCAGGTGTTGTCTCACCAAAGTCCTGTAGATTTGCAGCAAGACTTCTTTACTCTTGCACTTCAATCCCTTGCAATTAGGACCAACCTGCCATTTGCCTTCCTATTTGCTTGCTATGCCTGCATGCTAACTTCCTTTGTTTCTGGTATGAACACACCCAGGTGCTTCTGAACATCAACATTCAGAAGTTTCACACCTTGTAAAGAATATTCTACAAAGAAAGTGAATGACCTTACAGTTCCCCACAATATATTCCATCTCCAATCTTGTTGCCCACTCACTTGAGCTGTCTATATCTCATTGCAACCTTTCTGCATCCACTTCACAGCATACATTTCCACCTAACTTGGTTTCATCATGGGATGTGAGCATTCATTGGCCATCCCTAATTGCCCTTAAATTGAAATGAGTGGCTTGCTCAGCCATTTAAGAGTCAACCACATTGCTATGAGTCTAGAGTCACATATAGGCCAGTCCAGGTAAAGATGGCAGATTTCCTTTCCTCAAGGGCATTAACAAACACATGGGATGGAATTTTACCGCCATCTGCCTTGGGATTCAAACTGGGATCCTCAGAGCATTAGCCTGGATCCCTGGATTACTAGTCCAGTGACAATACCACTACACTGCCACTTCCCTCTTACGTTACTATCTGTCTCTTCATCCACAATGTTAATATAGATTGTAAATAGCTGGAGCGCCAACATTGACCCATACAGAACTTCACCAGTCCCAGCCTGTTAACTTGAAAATGTTCCATTTATGTTTAATCTTTGTTTCCTGTGCTGTCTAATCCTCTGCCCATGTTGATATATTACCCCCAGTCTATGAGGCCTTATCTATCAGCCTTCTATGTGGCAGCTCATTGAATGCCTTTCTCTTTTATCTCCCCTACCAGTTACATCTGCGGCAAACTCTCAACAAATTTGTCAAACACAATGTCCCTTTCATAAAACCATGTTGACTTTGTCTGATCATCCTATGATTTTCTAAGGGCATTGTTAAGACTTCCTTAATAATAGATTTCAGCACTTTCCTCATGACTGATGCTACGTCAACTGGCTTGTCGTTCACTGTTGCTTTCTCCCTCCTTTCTCGAAAAGCGCTGTTGCATTTGCTAACTTTCCAATCTGCTGGGGTCATTCCAGAATTCAGAGAATTATGAAAAATTGTACCCAGTGCTCCCAATATTTTTGCATCCGCCTCTTTTAGAACCTTAACATGTAGGCCATCGGATCCCAGGATTTGCTGGATTTTCATCCCTTGAGTTTCTCCAGTATTTTTTCCCTGTTGATATTAATTACCTCAAATTCCACACTCTTTTTAGCACATAGTTATCCTCTGTTCCTGCACCTTGAATCTTCTAGTATGAAGACAGACACATATGGTTGGAGTTTGGATACAAAGGCAAACGGCTCAAGCTAGGAAATTTCCTGACTTGCTGGACCCACTTTGGTTAAAAGCACTCCAAAACATATGACTTTTACTCTGGGGTGTTGGGGAATGGGAGAGGGGTGGGTGGGCTATAATTGGAGGCAGAGGTAGGTAGTCATGGTGTTGGGTGATTGCCAAGGCAGTCTGGTTAGAAGGTCCACCTTGATTTTCTGGAAATTTTTCCCAGTTGTTTTAGAAGTTGTTGGGCCATACGGCTCTCACCCTTTGACACATCCATCCATTTGTGACTCACATACAGGGGTTAAGGCCCTTGCATCAACTAAAATGGGGTCTGTGAGTTCAGGTTTCCCTCCTGTGTGAAACACACCATGCTCCCTTTTCCTTTCCAGCAAAAACTGGATCTGTCAAAATTGAGGACAGGGCTTCCAAATTTTGGTCCCATCCGCCATTTTCAAAGGTTTGTGGGTCGTAAAATATGACCCAAAATATTTGTTCATTGTCATTGCCATTTCCTCATTGCCCATAATACTTTCTCCTGTCTCTGCTTCAAAGGGACCAATGTTTAATTTAGTTATTCTCTTCCTTTTTATGTTTCTAAAAACATTCTTAATTCAGATTTGTTACTATTTTTGTAGCATTTTAAACCTTTCCTTTCATATATTACTATCCTAGAATCATAGAATCCTGGAATGCCTACAGTACAGAAAGAGGCTATTCGGACCATTGAGCCTGCACCGACACCAATCCCACCCAGGCCCGATCCCTGTTATCACATGTATTTACTCTACTAATCCTCCTGATACTGAGGGTCAATTTAGCATGGCCAACCCACACATTTTTGGAGTTAACCATAACCTCCTGAGTAAGCTCTTTCATCCAGTGCAATTTAAAGGGATGAACCGTACAAAGGATAGTTGTTGGTGACTCCTTCAGGCTGTTATTATCATTGGATCAAGGGTGAGGTATCTAAATGGATACAAAATTGGCTTCTTGACAGAAGCCAGAGGGTGGTTAGAGGGTTCTTTTTCAAACTGGAGGCCTGTGACCAGTGGTGTGCCTCAGGGGTCAGTGCTGGGTCCACTGTTATTTGTCATTTATATTAATGATTTGGCTGAGAATATAGGAGGCATGGTTAGTAACTTTGCAAATGACACTAAGATTGGTGGCAGCAAATAAAGTTATCTCCAATTGCAACCCAATCTTGATCAATTGGGCCAGTGGGCTGATGAATGGCAGATGGAGTTTAATTTAGACAAACGCGATGTAATGCATTTTGGTAGATTGAACCAGGGCAGGACTTACTCAGTTAATGGTAGGGCGTTGGGGAGAGTTACAGAGCAAAGAGATCTAGGGGTACATGTTCATAGCTCCTTGAAAGTGGAGTCACAAGTGGACAGTGTGGTGAAGAAGGCATTCGGCATGCTTGGTTTCATCGGTCAGAACATTAAATACAGGAATTGGGATGTCTTGTTGAAGTTATACAAGACATTGGTAAGGCCACATTTGGAATACCGTGTGCAGTTCTGGTCACCCTATTATAGAAAGGATATTATTAAACTAGAAAGAGTGCAGAAAAGATTTACTAGGATGCTACCGGGACTTGATGGTTTGGGTTATAAGGAGAGGCTGGATAGACTGAGACTTTTTTCTCTGGAGTGTAGGAGGCTGAGGGGTGATCTTATAGAGGTCTATAAAATAAACAGATCAGCTAGAGAGTCAATATATTTTCCCAAAACTAGAGGGCATAGGTTTAAGGTGAGAGGGGAGAGATACAAAAGTGTCCAGAGGGGCAATTGTTTCACACAGAGGGTGGTGAGTGTCTGGAGCAAGCTACCAGAGGTAATAGTAGAGACGGGTACAATGTTGTCTTTTAAAAAGCATTTAGATAGTTACATGCGTACGATGGGTATAGAGGGATATGGGCCAAATGCGGGCAATTGGGATTAACTTAGGGGTTTAAAAAAAAGGGCGGCATGGACAAGTTGGGTTGAAGGGCCTGTTTCCATGCTGTAAACCTCTATGACTCTATGATTCTATGACAAGTGTTTGGTGCTTCCTATGGTAATTTCAAGTTTCAAGTGTTTAAAGGAAGTGTTGGGGCAGGTGGCAAAGGATCTTCTTTTAACTTTGAAAACCCCAGAATTATGGAAAGGAAGGGAACACTGTTGAAGATAAAGAATTCCTCAGTTTTGAGGTTCAAGGACAGAATAAGATGGAACAAGCGATGGCATGATAAAATATTTCTGGGATTTAGGGGAGTGGAGTTGCAGAGGAGAGGAGGTAATTGTAAAATGTTATATTTTTGCGTTTTAGGAATAGACGAAGATTTGAGAAAACATAATCATGGGATTGTCAATAGATTAGAGGAAGACACGCAATCAGCTGTAGCTCAGTTGGTAGCACTCTTGACTCTGAGACAGAAAGCTCAAGGTTCAAATCCTGCTCCAGGACCCCCAAGCAAGGTTGATGCTTTAGTGCAATGCCAAGGGACTGCTGCACTGCCAGAGGTACTGATAGTCATGAAAGGCACTATACATATGCAGTTTTTTCTGGGCTATTCATCCAGCAGTCTCATCTACAGGTCCTCCGAGAGCACCTCACTACTGAGTGGTGCTGGAAGAACTGCACAATCTTCCAATGTTAAGATATCGGCACTGTTCCAACAGGCTACAGTTTGCAAATTCCAAGGATTACTTTAGTTCCAGATGTTGAAGAAAGGTTTGTACATACCGTGAAATCTATCAATAGCTTTTATTTTCTTTAGAACGTTTCTGATGCTCTGCAGTTGGTTTTTCATTGGCAACACAACTCTCACTGGCAGTCCTTTTTTGCGGAGGACACTAGCCACTTTCGCAGCCGTGTCTACCCAAATGTCTTCAGCTGATGAGATGATGGCTACATGGGCCCACCGAAAATATCTCATTACAGTGAAGAGGACTCTGGTTGGAGATGGTAGAGTTCGGGCAAATGTTGGGTAGTTTGTAGCATCGTCCAGTTCATAGTTTACACAAGCCCATGAAAATATGATTCTGTTCCAATTTTTCCCCAGAAGGGAAGCAGCGTCACAGTAGCCTGGATTTGTTGGGCCGATGAATCCGGATGCCAGTTCTGAATAGTCAAGAAAAGCAGCCAAAGCTTTGGAGGTCTGACAGTCTTCATTTAGTATCACGTAATCAAAGTGGTTACCGAGGCTTAACGATGCATCCTTGTTGATTCGGTCAATCGCTAATTTAGCAGCGATATTTGGAAGAGCTTTGGCAAAAATAGGGTCACATCTCCAGGGCCCTATGACTCCCACCCTGTATGTTCCACAATGCACTGAACATGGAAGTGTCAACACCACCAGAATGACACAAAGCAATAGCAAGGGCGACAATGGAGCTGACATAAACTGTTGCTTTTTGATGTCAATCCGGATGGGATGGTTCGATAATTTCACTGTATAGAAGTAAGAGCAGTGGATTATCATGGCTATCTTACAGCACTCCAGACCATTCAGTTAGAAGGATGCATTTAGAACTTAATCCAGACTTTTTTGAAAGTGTTTCCAGAAGTAAGTCCTGCAAAAATAAAAAAAAAATAGATTTAGGTTATTCTTCCTGTGAATGCCTTCACATTCTTGCTGACTTTCACAGTCTGTGTTTTGTTGATAACTACTATGGTCCTGCTCCTCTTTATTTTTCAAAATCCAAATATACTACCCTACATCCTACACACCCTTCTTAATTTGGATACCTTCATGGGCAGCACGGTGGCACAGTGGTTAGCACAGCTGCCTCAGAGCGCCAGGGACCTGGGTTTAATTCTGGCCTCGGGTGACTGTCTGCATGGAGTTTGCACATTCTCCTCGTGTCTGCATGGGTCTCCTTCGAGTGCTACGGTTTCCTCCCACAGTCCAAAGATGTGTGGGTTAGGTTGATTGGCTATGCTCAATTGCCCCTTAGTGTCAGGGAGATTAATAGGATAAATGTGATTAAGGGGTTAGGGCTGGGTAGGATTGTTGTCGGTGCAGGCTTGATGAGCCGAATGGCCACTTTCTGTAGGGATTCTATGATTCTATGCTGAAAATTGATGGCAGGTTTGGTACTGTCATGTTCCTGGTGTGAAGAGATGAAGCATCCTAAATGCGGGAACCATTCATCAATTTTAATTTATTGTAAACTTTAGGTCTGGGCATCTGTAACGTCTTAAATGCAGTTTCTAGGGGTAAGGCACCATGACGGATTAGCGAATTACATCTCAATATTCACTGCAACGTTGCTCACATTAATGTGTTCTTTTTTGAAATTTCAAAGCTATGAAAGTTCATATTTCCCTCAGTTTTTTTTCCCCCTTTAATTCTTGAAATTGAAGGTTAGTTATCACCAAACAACTATCATTTGATTTATCTCTCCTTTCCTACATTTTTAAAAATTTCCATGGCATTCTGCACTGTTGACCATTCATCGAGGCTTCTCACCAACACCTTAAAGCGCTGGCTCAGTGCAGTGCCCCACATAGCCTTCTATTGTCTCTGCACGGAACCAAACATCATTCTTTTGTCATATTCTTTGATAATTTCTATAAACTAAATTGGCTGGATAAGTTTAAATTGGTACAACTTTGATCCATTTTGAAATCAGGCCGAACCAGATACAATTTCAATATAATCATTAAAATGACCTTCCAGTAAAAAGACAATTTCCAATTGATGCTTATTTACTCATTCTATAATAAACCCAGCACAAAATCATTCTGCCTAATCTCTCACATGTTGCACAATTGAATACACAGTGCGACTGAATGATCTTGCATTCTGTACAATTACAATGGACCATAAAATGGTCAGGGAAAGAAACAGATAGAGGAACATTTGTATTACGACCTTAATGTGACAAGTTGAAGTGAATTGACAACTCAGCCTTATTAGAGTTCTGTTCAATGCTGTACTAATATTTTTATTCTATTCACTGAAGCTAAGTTGCAACCCACTTGTACATTTGATTAAGCAAAGCTTGTTGTAACCATAGCAAGATCAGATTATTCCGCCAATCTCACAATCTAAAATCTATTTATTCATGTTGCAATTTGACTTTTAAAATGGTGAATAAAATCTAAACTTACCGAGTTTTAGGATGAAGAAATGAGAAGGTTACTTTCCCTCATTCCCGGTTTAACAAAGTCTTAGGTTATAGTGACTGATCTGATTAAATCCAATCGCATCAGCCTGCTTAGCACTTTTCACCTTTCAACATTAATATCATTCGTTCCTCCTTCTTTTCCTTCGCTAGATGTCAATTTTGACCGAATGTGTCCAAAACCTTTACACGGAATATATATTTATTTCCCGACAAGGTGTGGGGACAAACAGTTGCAAAGTGAGAGGTTGGTGTTTTGGACGGTACAGGTTGCAGCTTACAGGCAATATTGTGCCCAAGGAATTGTAAATCCTTTAAACTGACATGTAACAGAGCTGTGTATCCCAATGACCTACATACAATGACCTTAAGATTGTGTTTCAATTGTCCAGAAATGCTAAATCCCAGTGCCAGTTTTACAGAGGACGATTTCAAAGGAAAATTAGAGGGAAATGAATCAGGACCACAAATTGATATGACTAGAAAAACAGTAAATGAGAAAAGGTTTAAATAAAACAGTAAGTAAATAGCTTGTGTGTTTTACACTACGCACACAAACTTCCCGTGAATTTATTATTCACTGGCATAAATTGAATTTAAAAAAACACAATATTGTTACTTCTTTCTTGCAGATATTTACAACATTCACCATCCAATTTTGTTGTATAAACAGCAGAATTCCTAGACCCTGGCCACACGATGGTTCTATCGAATAATTCTGAAACTTCTTTCCTAATTTGATGTCCACTTCGTGCCTAAAGAAATTATAAGACCATAAGATGCAAGAGCAGAAGCAGGCCATTCGGCCCATCAAGGCTGCTCCACCATTCAATGAGATCATGACTGATCTGATGTGATAATCCTCAACTCCACTTTCCTGCCTTATCCCCTTAACCTTTCATTCCCTAATTGATTAAAAATGTGATTATTTCAACTTGAACATATTTAACAACCCAGCCTCTACAGCCCTCTGTGGCAAAGAATTCCACAGATTCACTATCCTCTGAGAGAAGAAATTCCTCTTCATCTCTGTCTTAAATGGGCGATTGCTTAATCTGCGATTATGCCCTCTGCTCCTAGATGCTCCCACAAGGGGAAAACAGCTTCTCAACATCTATCCTGTCAAGGCCCCTGAGAATTCTATATGTCCCAATAAGGTTGTCTCTCATTCTTCTAAACCTCAATGAGTACAGGCCCAACTGACTCAACCTCTCAACACTAATAAATAAACTTCAAACTTTAAACTTTAAAAACTTTAAACTTTTAAACTTTAAACTTTAACTCTCCTCATAAGAAAATTCCTCCATATCTAGGATCAACCTAGTAAACCTTCTCTGGACTGCCTCCAATGCCAGTATATCTTTCTTTAGATAAGGGGAAAAATACTGTCCACAATGTTCTAGGTGTGTTCGAACTAGTGGTTGCATGGCTTTGGCAAGGCTTCCCTATTTTTATACTCCATTCCCTTTAAAACAAAGGCCAATGTTCCATTTGCCTTCCCTCTGACTTGCTGACCTTGCATGCAGGTTTTTTCTGATTTGTACACGAGGATCCCCAAATCCCGCCGTGCTGCAGCTTTCTGCAATCTTCCTCCATCTAAATAATATTCAGCTCATCTATTCCTCCTACCCAAGTACATAACTTCATGTTTGCCTCCATTATATTCCATCTGGCAAGTTTTTGCCCACTCACTTAGCCTGTCGATATCCCTCGGTAAACTGTGGGCCTGATTTTACCGTCGCGTTGCACCTGTTTTCGAATGCAAAAATTTGGTAAAGTTGGGTGTGAGGCGAGTAGTGCGATCCATGCCCGCCTCCGCGCCGGTTCCCTCTTTACCAAGGCCTGAAAATGACCGCGATCGGGACCGCGCCCAAAACGGCGATTTAAGTGCATTTGCATGCATTTAAATTGATTTAATGGGCTGCACACCCAACTTTACTGGAACTTTCCCCTATACCACCGCGTTCGCTCATCCAGAATTGGCGCGAAACAGGCATGCTCCATATAGTCTGATTCGGGCGCTCCAGTTAGTGAGGAGGTAAGTGCCAAGCTGAGATCGGTGGGGGAGGGGGAAGGTGGATCCACTGACACTCTGCCTGAGATCAATGGGGTGGGAAGAGGGGGTCCACTGCCACTCTCCCTGTGATCAGTTGGGAGGTAGGGGGGCCCGCTGCCACTCTGCCTGAGATCAGTTGGCAGGAAGAGGGGTCCGCTGACACTCTGCCTGAGATTGATGGGGGGGGGGGGGGGGAAGGGGGGGAGGAGCCTGCGATCCTTCTGGGTGGCGGGGGTATTGGGGGATAAGGTGGTCAGTAATGTTGTGGGGGTGGGGCAATGTCTGTGGGGGCCAGGGGGAGGTATTATCCGGCTCGGGAGGGATGTGGCAGGGGAGCAGCATTCTATTTTGTTTTGCACATGCGCGGTTGGAGGTGCCGATCGGAGCTGCAGGGTTTCGGGCGCGTTAAGCCCCGCCCACAGGCTTCTGCAGCACGATTCGGAATCGCTGATATTCTTACAGGCAGAGTGCGTGTGGGGGCGCCTGGGAACGGGTCTAAAAGTCGGATCTGAAACACTCCCAGCTTCAAGTCTGCCCAGCACTTAGAACCAAAATGGTAAAATAGGGCCCTGTGTGTCATCCTCACCATTTGCCTTCCCACCTATTTTGCGCCATCTGCAAACTTGACAATAACACATTCACTTCTCTCATCCAAGTTATTAATTAATATACGTTATAAATAATTGTGGTCCACACTGATCCCTGTGGCACTCTCCTAGTTACAGGTTGCCATTATGAAAATGTCCCTCTTATCCCTCTTATGTCCCTCTGTTAGCCAATCCTCTATAATCTATGTTTATATAATACCCTCAACACCATGGGCTCTTACCTTACTAAGTAGCATTTTGTGCGGTACTTTATCGAACACCTTTTGGAAAGCAAAATATATTACATCTACTGCTTCCCTTTTATCTATCCTACTCAGTATTACGTCAAAGAATTCAGATACATTTGTCAGGCATGATTTCCCCTTCATGAAGCCATGCTGACTCTGCTTGATTATATTATGTACTTCTAAATTTTCTGCCATTACATCCTTTATCCTTAACGGACTCTAAAATTTTCCAATCAAACTGATCATGGGAGACTCCTTCAGTTCTCTACCCAAAGGCAGGGCCGATACACAGTGCCACATTCTGCACCACTGATAGGGCAAGGAGACACATCACACAACTACCCCAGCTGGAGCAGGGATCAAACCCCATGCTGCTGGAATTCATCTGACCCATTTTGGCTGTCCTTCCAACTGAGCCAACCAGCCCCCCCAAGGAGCCCAAGTTGCTGTGGCAGCATACACAACTACATGTATGTACTACATGCTGCCTCACAGCGCCAGGGACCCAAGTTCAATTCCGACCTCGGGTAACTGCCTGTGTGGAGTTTGCAAGTTCTCTCAGTGTTTGTGTAGGTTTCCTCCGGGTGCTCCGGTTTCCACCCACACTCAAAAGATGTGTGGGTTAGGTTGATTGGCCATGCTAAATTGCCCCTTAGTGTCAGGGGAATTAATAGGGTAAATACATGGGATTACAGGGATAGGGCCTGGGTGGGATTGTTGTCGATGTCGAATGGTCTCCTTCTGCACTGTAGGAATTCCATGATTTTATGTATTTTTTAAAATATTAATTTATGGGACATGGGCATTTCTGGCTCGGCCAGCACTTATTGCTCATCCCTAATTGCCTTTGGGAAGATGGTGGTGAGCTGCTTTCTTGAACCGCTGCAGTCCATGTGGTGTAGGTACACCCACAGTGCTGTAAGGAGGGAGTTCCAGGATCTTGATCCAGTGATAGTGAAGGAATGGTGATATATTTCCAAGTCCGGATGGTGTGTGGCTTGGAGAGAAACATTGCAGGTGGTGGAGTTCTCCTGTGTCTGACGATCTTGTCCTTCTCGATGATAGAGGCTGCAGGTTTGGAAGGTGCTACAGTGCATCCTGTAGATGATACACACTGCTGCCATTTTGCAACAGTGGTGGAGGGAGTGAATGTTGAAGGTGGTGGATGTGGTGGTCTGCCTTGTCCTGGATGGTGTCGAGTTTCTTGAGTGTTGTTGGAGCTGCTCCTATCCAGGCAAGTGGAGAGTATTCCATCACATTCCTAACTTGTGCCTTGTAGATGTAGATGATGGACAGAGGAGTTTAGGGGTGGCATGGTGGCACAGTGGTTAGCACTGCTGTCCAACAACACCAGGGACCCAGGTTCAACTCCAGCCTTGGTCACCGTCTGTGTGGAGTTTGCACATTCCCCCATGTCTGCATGGGTTTCCTCCAGGTGCTCTGGTTTCGTCCCACAATCCAAAGATGTGTGGGCTAGGTGGTTTGGCCATGCTAAACTGACCTTAATGTCAGGGGGATTAGCAGGGTAAATGTGTGACATTATGGGAATGGGACCTGGGTAGGATTGTGGTCAGTACAGTCTTGATGGGCTGAAAGGCCTCCTTCCGTACTGTAGGGATTCTATGATCCTATGAGTTAGGAGGTGAGTTACTCACCCTAGCTTTCCTTGCTGACCTGTGGTCCACTTCAGTCCATGTTGTAGTCTGGAACAATGAGTATTGATAGTAGCTGCTCCAACTCTCTTTCCATCGTACAGTTGACCAGGAATCTCTCCCACTCTTACCCTTTGTGAGTGTTGGAAGGATTTTCAAGTTGATACGCTCCCTGTTTGGCCATGTTATGAACACACCTTTCATGCCTATCAAGTCCTGGAGTGGGACTTGAACCCAGATCTTCCGCTTCAGAGGCAGGGACACTACACAAGACCTCCACAATTTACCAATTGTATTATGGAAGAGTCAACATTACTGCAACCAGAAACAACACAAATGAATCATTAAATCACAACATTCTTCCAGCCATGTAAGAACTTGTGATTTTGCTAAATATTGCACAATGTATGAAATATATATATTTTATTCAAATATCTACACAAAGTTATAAAAGAAGAGCATGAAATGTTGAATACTGAATATCCTAGAAATATCATTAAATAGAGAAACATATGTTTTGTTTCATATAAGCAGTGGGAAATCCTGTCAGTTGTTATTTGAAAGTTTATTTATTAGTGTCACAAGTAGACTTACATTAACATTACAAGGAAGTTACAGTGAAAATCCCTGAGTCGCCACACTCCGGCACCTGTTCGGGTACACTGAGGGAGAATTTAGCATGGCCAATGCACCCTAACCAGCACGTCTTTCAGACTGTGGGAGGAAACCGAAGCACCCGGAGGAAACCCACGCAGACACGGAGAGAACGTGCAAACTCCATACAGTGTCCCAAGCCAAGAATCAAACCTGGATCCCTGGTGCTGTGAGGCAGCAGTGCTAACCACTGTGCCACCGTGCCAATTGTTGTGTTCCTGCATCTTGGGGTAAATATCTCCCTCCAATCCAAACAATTGAAAGTACAGTTCAGTGACAAATCCAAGCAAATTTCATGCATTTTCTGAGGAATCACTCTTTTGAGAGAGAAGCAAACTGAGGCTGCGTGCAGCTACGTCAGGGTGGCGGGTTTCCTCATGAAGCAGGGTGCTCGTGCCTGCACACACATTGCTTTATATGTGTCAATTCTGAGAGGAACAGCAATCACAATTGTTCCACTCCCTCATTGTGGATGCAGCAAATCTTAAATAAAATCCAAAAATGCCAAAATGCTTAACGGGTGCAAGGCAGCATTTGTGGAGAGAGAAACAGAGTTAACATTTCAGATCAATGTAGGAGGCCTTGTGGCGCTGTGGTAGTGCTCCTACCTCTAGACCAGAAGCTCCAGGTTCAGGTCCAAAACCAGGTCTTCCTGACCTCAGAAGGAACATTCATAACGTCGTTTCAATGGGCTGATAATCAGTTCAGGAATCCTTCCACCACTTCCAGCACCTGCCTCACAGCACCAGAGACCTGGGTTCAATTTGATTTGATTTGATTTATTATTGTCACATGTATTAACATACAATGAAAAGTATTGTTTCTTGCACACTGTACAGACAAAGCATACTGTTCATAGAGAAGGAAACGAGAGAGTGCAGAATGTAGTGCTACAGTCATAGCTCGGGTGTAGAGAAAGATCAACTTAATGCAAGGTAGGTTCACTCAAAAGTCTGATGGCAGCAGGGAAGAAGCTGTTCTTGAGTCGGTTGGTACGTGACCTCAGACTTTTGTATCTTTTTCCCGATGGAAGAAGGTGGAAGAGAGAATGTCTGGGGTGCGTGGGGTCCTTAATTATGCTGGCTGCTTTGCCGAGGCAGTGGGAAGTGTAGATAGAGTCAATGGATGGGAGGCTGGTTTGCGTGATGGATTGGGCTACATCCACGACCTTTTGTAGTTTCTTGCAGTCTTGAGCAGGAACTATACCAAGCTATGTTACAACCAGAAAGAATGCTTCCTATGGTGCACCTGTAAAAGTTGGTGAGAGTCGTAGCTGACATGCCAAATTTCCTTAGTCTTGTGAGAAATAGAGGGGGTACTTTCTTAACTATAGTGTTGGCATGGGGGAGGGGGGGGGTGCCAAGACAGGTTGTTGGTGATCTGGCCACCTAAAAACTTGAAGCTCCTGACCCTTTTTTTGTCCCCGTTGATGTAGACAGGGGTATGTTCTCCTTTCCGCTTCCTGAAGTCGATGACAATCTCCTTCATTTTGTTGACATTGAGGGAGAGATTATTGTTGCCGCACCAGTTCACCAGATTCTCTATCTCATTCCTGTACTCTGTCTTGTCATTGTTTGAGATCCGACCCACTATGGTGGTGTCATCAGCAAAGTTACAAATTGAGTTGGAGGGGAACTTGGCCGCACAGTCATAGGTGTATAAGGAGTATAGTAGGGGGCTGAGAACACAGCCTTTTGGGGCACCAGTGTTGAGGATGATCGTGGAAGAGGTGTTGTTGTCTATCTTACTGATTGTGGTCTGTGGGTTAGGAAGTTCAGGATCCAATCACAGAGGGAGGAGCCAAGGCCCAGGCCACAGAGTTGGAGATGATTTTTGTAGGTAAAATGGTGATGAAGGCTGACCTGTAGTCCATATATAGGAATCTGACATAAGTGTCTTTGCTACCTTGGTGTTCCAGGGTTGAGTGCAGGGCCAGGGAGATGGTGCCTGCTGTGGTTCAATTCCGGGTTCAGGTGACTGTGTGGGGTTTGCACTTCTCCTTGTGTCCACGTGGGTTTCCTCCCACATTCCAAAGATGTGCGGGTTAGGTTGATTGGCCATGCTAAATTGCCCTTTAATGTCATGGGGATTAGCAGGGTAAATACATGGGATTACAGGGATAGGGCCTGGGTGGGATTGTTGTCGATGTCGAATGGTCTCCTTCTGCACTGTAGGAATTCTATGATTTTATGTATTTTTTAAAATATTAATTTATGGGACATGGGCATTTCTGGCTCAGCCAGCACTTATTGCTCATCCCTAATTGCCTTTGGGAAGATGGTGGTGAGCTGCTTTCTTGAACCGCTGCAGTCCATGTGGTGTAGGTACACCCACAGTGCTGTAAGGAGGGAGTTCCAGGATCTTGATCCAGTGATAGTGAAGGAATGGTGATATATTTCCAAGTCCGGATGGTGTGTGGCTTGGAGAGAAACATTGCAGGTGGTGGAGTTCTCCTGTGTCTGACGATCTTGTCCTTCTCGATGATAGAGGCTGCAGGTTTGGAAGGTGCTACAGTGCATCCTGTAGATGATACACACTGCTGCCATTTTGCAACAGTGGTGGAGGGAGTGAATGTTGAAGGTGGTGGATGTGGTGGTCTGCCTTGTCCTGGATGGTGTCGAGTTTCTTGAGTGTTGTTGGAGCTGCTCCTATCCAGGCAAGTGGAGAGTATTCCATCACATTCCTAACTTGTGCCTTGTAGATGTAGATGATGGACAGAGGAGTTTAGGGGTGGCATGGTGGCACAGTGGTTAGCACTGCTGTCCAACAACACCAGGGACCCAGGTTCAACTCCAGCCTTGGTCACCGTCTGTGTGGAGTTTGCACATTCCCCCATGTCTGCATGGGTTTCCTCCAGGTGCTCTGGTTTCGTCCCACAATCCAAAGATGTGTGGGCTAGGTGGTTTGGCCATGCTAAACTGACCTTAATGTCAGGGGGATTAGCAGGGTAAATGTGTGACATTATGGGAATGGGACCTGGGTAGGATTGTGGTCAGTACAGTCTTGATGGGCTGAAAGGCCTCCTTCCGTACTGTAGGGATTCTATGATCCTATGAGTTAGGAGGTGAGTTACTCACCCTAGCTTTCCTTGCTGACCTGTGGTCCACTTCAGTCCATGTTGTAGTCTGGAACAATGAGTATTGATAGTAGCTGCTCCAACTCTCTTTCCATCGTACAGTTGACCAGGAATCTCTCCCACTCTTACCCTTTGTGAGTGTTGGAAGGATTTTCAAGTTGATACGCTCCCTGTTTGGCCATGTTATGAACACACCTTTCATGCCTATCAAGTCCTGGAGTGGGACTTGAACCCAGATCTTCCGCTTCAGAGGCAGGGACACTACACAAGACCTCCACAATTTACCAATTGTATTATGGAAGAGTCAACATTACTGCAACCAGAAACAACACAAATGAATCATTAAATCACAACATTCTTCCAGCCATGTAAGAACTTGTGATTTTGCTAAATATTGCACAATGTATGAAATATATATATTTTATTCAAATATCTACACAAAGTTATAAAAGAAGAGCATGAAATGTTGAATACTGAATATCCTAGAAATATCATTAAATAGAGAAACATATGTTTTGTTTCATATAAGCAGTGGGAAATCCTGTCAGTTGTTATTTGAAAGTTTATTTATTAGTGTCGCAAGTAGACTTACATTAACATTACAAGGAAGTTACAGTGAAAATCCCTGAGTCGCCACACTCCGGCACCTGTTCGGGTACACTGAGGGAGAATTTAGCATGGCCAATGCACCCTAACCAGCACGTCTTTCAGACTGTGGGAGGAAACCGAAGCACCCGGAGGAAACCCACGCAGACACGGAGAGAACGTGCAAACTCCATACAGTGTCCCAAGCCAAGAATCAAACCTGGATCCCTGGTGCTGTGAGGCAGCAGTGCTAACCACTGTGCCACCGTGCCAATTGTTGTGTTCCTGCATCTTGGGGTAAATATCTCCCTCCAATCCAAACAATTGAAAGTACAGTTCAGTGACAAATCCAAGCAAATTTCATGCATTTTCTGAGGAATCACTCTTTTGAGAGAGAAGCAAACTGAGGCTGCGTGCAGCTACGTCAGGGTGGCGGGTTTCCTCATGAAGCAGGGTGCTCGTGCCTGCACACACATTGCTTTATATGTGTCAATTCTGAGAGGAACAGCAATCACAATTGTTCCACTCCCTCATTGTGGATGCAGCAAATCTTAAATAAAATCCAAAAATGCCAAAATGCTTAACGGGTGCAAGGCAGCATTTGTGGAGAGAGAAACAGAGTTAACATTTCAGATCAATGTAGGAGGCCTTGTGGCGCTGTGGTAGTGCTCCTACCTCTAGACCAGAAGCTCCAGGTTCAGGTCCAAAACCAGGTCTTCCTGACCTCAGAAGGAACATTCATAACGTCGTTTCAATGGGCTGATAATCAGTTCAGGAATCCTTCCACCACTTCCAGCACCTGCCTCACAGCACCAGAGACCTGGGTTCAATTTGATTTGATTTGATTTATTATTGTCACATGTATTAACATACAATGAAAAGTATTGTTTCTTGCACACTGTACAGACAAAGCATACTGTTCATAGAGAAGGAAACGAGAGAGTGCAGAATGTAGTGCTACAGTCATAGCTCGGGTGTAGAGAAAGATCAACTTAATGCAAGGTAGGTTCACTCAAAAGTCTGATGGCAGCAGGGAAGAAGCTGTTCTTGAGTCGGTTGGTACGTGACCTCAGACTTTTGTATCTTTTTCCCGATGGAAGAAGGTGGAAGAGAGAATGTCTGGGGTGCGTGGGGTCCTTAATTATGCTGGCTGCTTTGCCGAGGCAGTGGGAAGTGTAGATAGAGTCAATGGATGGGAGGCTGGTTTGCGTGATGGATTGGGCTACATCCACGACCTTTTGTAGTTTCTTGCAGTCTTGAGCAGGAACTATACCAAGCTATGTTACAACCAGAAAGAATGCTTCCTATGGTGCACCTGTAAAAGTTGGTGAGAGTCGTAGCTGACATGCCAAATTTCCTTAGTCTTGTGAGAAATAGAGGGGGTACTTTCTTAACTATAGTGTTGGCATGGGGGAGGGGGGGGGTGCCAAGACAGGTTGTTGGTGATCTGGCCACCTAAAAACTTGAAGCTCCTGACCCTTTTTTTGTCCCCGTTGATGTAGACAGGGGTATGTTCTCCTTTCCGCTTCCTGAAGTCGATGACAATCTCCTTCATTTTGTTGACATTGAGGGAGAGATTATTGTTGCCGCACCAGTTCACCAGATTCTCTATCTCATTCCTGTACTCTGTCTTGTCATTGTTTGAGATCCGACCCACTATGGTGGTGTCATCAGCAAAGTTACAAATTGAGTTGGAGGGGAACTTGGCCGCACAGTCATAGGTGTATAAGGAGTATAGTAGGGGGCTGAGAACACAGCCTTTTGGGGCACCAGTGTTGAGGATGATCGTGGAAGAGGTGTTGTTGTCTATCTTACTGATTGTGGTCTGTGGGTTAGGAAGTTCAGGATCCAATCACAGAGGGAGGAGCCAAGGCCCAGGCCACAGAGTTGGAGATGATTTTTGTAGGTAAAATGGTGATGAAGGCTGACCTGTAGTCCATATATAGGAATCTGACATAAGTGTCTTTGCTACCTTGGTGTTCCAGGGTTGAGTGCAGGGCCAGGGAGATGGTGCCTGCTGTGGTTCAATTCCGGGTTCAGGTGACTGTGTGGGGTTTGCACTTCTCCTTGTGTCCACGTGGGTTTCCTCCCACATTCCAAAGATGTGCGGGTTAGGTTGATTGGCCATGCTAAATTGCCCTTTAATGTCATGGGGATTAGCAGGGTAAATACATGGGATTACAGGGATAGGGCCTGGGTGGGATTGTTGTCGATGTCGAATGGTCTCCTTCTGCACTGTAGGAATTCTATGATTTTATGTATTTTTTAAAATATTAATTTATGGGACATGGGCATTTCTGGCTCAGCCAGCACTTATTGCTCATCCCTAATTGCCTTTGGGAAGATGGTGGTGAGCTGCTTTCTTGAACCGCTGCAGTCCATGTGGTGTAGGTACACCCACAGTGCTGTAAGGAGGGAGTTCCAGGATCTTGATCCAGTGATAGTGAAGGAATGGTGATATATTTCCAAGTCCGGATGGTGTGTGGCTTGGAGAGAAACATTGCAGGTGGTGGAGTTCTCCTGTGTCTGACGATCTTGTCCTTCTCGATGATAGAGGCTGCAGGTTTGGAAGGTGCTACAGTGCATCCTGTAGATGATACACACTGCTGCCATTTTGCAACAGTGGTGGAGGGAGTGAATGTTGAAGGTGGTGGATGTGGTGGTCTGCCTTGTCCTGGATGGTGTCGAGTTTCTTGAGTGTTGTTGGAGCTGCTCCTATCCAGGCAAGTGGAGAGTATTCCATCACATTCCTAACTTGTGCCTTGTAGATGTAGATGATGGACAGAGGAGTTTAGGGGTGGCATGGTGGCACAGTGGTTAGCACTGCTGTCCAACAACACCAGGGACCCAGGTTCAACTCCAGCCTTGGTCACTGTCTGTGTGGAGTTTGCACATTCCCCCATGTCTGCATGGGTTTCCTCCAGGTGCTCTGGTTTCGTCCCACAATCCAAAGATGTGTGGGCTAGGTGGTTTGGCCATGCTAAACTGACCTTAATGTCAGGGGGATTAGCAGGGTAAATGTGTGACATTCTGGGAATGGGACCTGGGTAGGATTGTGGTCAGTACAGTCTTGATGGGCTGAAAGGCCTCCTTCCGTACTGTAGGGATTCTATGATCCTATGAGTTAGGAGGTGAGTTACTCACCCTAGCTTTCCTTGCTGACCTGTGGTCCACTTCAGTCCATGTTGTAGTCTGGAACAATGAGTATTGATAGTAGCTGCTCCAACTCTCTTTCCATCGTACAGTTGACCAGGAATCTCTCCCACTCTTACCCTTTGTGAGTGTTGGAAGGATTTTCAAGTTGATACGCTCCCTGTTTGGCCATGTTATGAACACATCTTTCATGCCTATCAAGTCCTGGAGTGGGACTTGAACCCAGATCTTCCGCTTCAGAGGCAGGGACACTACACAAGACCTCCACAATTTACCAATTGTATTATGGAAGAGTCAACATTATTGCAACCAGAAACAACACAAATGAATCATTAAATCACAACATTCTTCCAGCCATGTAAGAACTTGTGATTTTGCTAAATATTGCACAATGTATGAAATATATATATTTTATTCAAATATCTACACAAAGTTATAAAAGAAGAGCATGAAATGTTGAATACTGAATATCCTAGAAATATCATTAAATAGAGAAACATATGTTTTGTTTCATATAAGCAGTGGGAAATCCTGTCAGTTGTTATTTGAAAGTTTATTTATTAGTGTCACAAGTAGACTTACATTAACATTACAAGGAAGTTACAGTGAAAATCCCTGAGTCGCCACACTCCGGCACCTGTTCGGGTACACTGAGGGAGAATTTAGCATGGCCAATGCACCCTAACCAGCACGTCTTTCAGACTGTGGGAGGAAACCGAAGCACCCGGAGGAAACCCACGCAGACACGGAGAGAACGTGCAAACTCCATACAGTGTCCCAAGCCAAGAATCAAACCTGGATCCCTGGTGCTGTGAGGCAGCAGTGCTAACCACTGTGCCACCGTGCCAATTGTTGTGTTCCTGCATCTTGGGGTAAATATCTCCCTCCAATCCAAACAATTGAAAGTACAGTTCAGTGACAAATCCAAGCAAATTTCATGCATTTTCTGAGGAATCACTCTTTTGAGAGAGAAGCAAACTGAGGCTGCGTGCAGCTACGTCAGGGTGGCGGGTTTCCTCATGAAGCAGGGTGCTCGTGCCTGCACACACATTGCTTTATATGTGTCAATTCTGAGAGGAACAGCAATCACAATTGTTCCACTCCCTCATTGTGGATGCAGCAAATCTTAAATAAAATCCAAAAATGCCAAAATGCTTAACGGGTGCAAGGCAGCATTTGTGGAGAGAGAAACAGAGTTAACATTTCAGATCAATGTAGGAGGCCTTGTGGCGCTGTGGTAGTGCTCCTACCTCTAGACCAGAAGCTCCAGGTTCAGGTCCAAAACCAGGTCTTCCTGACCTCAGAAGGAACATTCATAACGTCGTTTCAATGGGCTGATAATCAGTTCAGGAATCCTTCCACCACTTCCAGCACCTGCCTCACAGCACCAGAGACCTGGGTTCAATTTGATTTGATTTGATTTATTATTGTCACATGTATTAACATACAATGAAAAGTATTGTTTCTTGCACACTGTACAGACAAAGCATACTGTTCATAGAGAAGGAAACGAGAGAGTGCAGAATGTAGTGTTACAGGCATAGCTAGGGTGTAGAGAAAGATCAACTTAATGCAAGGTAGGTTCACTCAAAAGTCTGATGGCAGCAGGGAAGAAGCTGTTCTTGAGTCGGTTGGTACGTGACCTCAGACTTTTGTATCTTTTTCCCGATGGAAGAAGGTGGAAGAGAGAATGTCTGGGGTGCGTGGGGTCCTTAATTATGCTGGCTGCTTTGCCGAGGCAGTGGGAAGTGTAGATAGAGTCAATGGATGGGAGGCTGGTTTGCGTGATGGATTGGGCTACATCCACGACCTTTTGTAGTTTCTTGCAGTCTTGAGCAGGAACTATACCAAGCTGTGTTACAACCAGAAAGAATGCTTCCTATGGTGCACCTGTAAAAGTTGGTGAGAGTCGTAGCTGACATGCCAAATTTCCTTAGTCTTGTGAGAAATAGAGGGGGTACTTTCTTAACTATAGTGTTGGCATGGGGGGGGGGGGGGGGGGTGCCAAGACAGGTTGTTGGTGATCTGGCCACCTAAAAACTTGAAGCTCCTGACCCTTTTTTTGTCCCCGTTGATGTAGACAGGGGTATGTTCTCCTTTCCGCTTCCTGAAGTCGATGACAATCTCCTTCATTTTGTTGACATTGAGGGAGGGATTATTGTTGCCGCACCAGTTCACCAGATTCTCTATCTCATTCCTGTACTCTGTCTTGTCATTGTTTGAGATCCGACCCACTATGGTGGTGTCATCAGCAAAGTTAAAAATTGAGTTGGAGGGGAACTTGGCCGCACAGTCATAGGTGTATAAGGAGTATAGTAGGGGGCTGAGAACACAGCCTTTTGGGGCACCAGTGTTGAGGATGATCGTGGAGGAGGTGTTGTTGTCTATCTTACTGATTGTGGTCTGTGGGTTAGGAAGTTCAGGATCCAATCACAGAGGGAGGAGCCAAGGCCCAGGCCACAGAGTTGGAGATGATTTTTGTAGGTAAAATGGTGATGAAGGCTGACCTGTAGTCCATAAATAGGAATCTGACATAAGTGTCTTTGCTACCTTGGTGTTCCAGGGTTGAGTGCAGGGCCAGGGAGATGGTGCCTGCTGTGGTTCAATTCCGGGTTCAGGTGACTGTGTGGGGTTTGCACTTCTCCTTGTGTCCATGTGGGTTTCCTCCCACATTCCAAAGATGTGCGGGTTAGGTTGATTGGCCATGCTAAATTGCCCTTTAATGTCATGGGGATTAGCAGGGTAAATACACGAGGTTAAGGGATAGGGCTTGGGTGGAACTCTTGTCGGTGCAGGCCTGATGGGCCGAACGGCCTCCTTCTGCAGTGTAGGGATTCTATGATTTCCCCAAAAGGGTTAAAAGGGTTAAACAGTGTGGCTATGAAGATAGGTGCATTGGCCAAGCCAAATTGCCCCTTAGTGTCCTGTGATGCGTAGGTTAGAGAGATTAGCAGGATAAATATGTGGGGTTACGGGAATAGGGCCTGGGTGGGTTTGTTGTCAGTGCAGACTCAATGGGCCGAATGGCCTCCTTCTGTACTGTAGGGATTCTATGATATGCTTAAAAACTTAAAAACCTTCATCTGAATTCTTAAACATAGAACATTACAGCGCAGTACAGGCCCTTCGGCCCTCGATGTTGCGCCGACCAGTGGTACCAATCTAAAGCCCCTCTAATCTACACTATTCCAGTATCATCCATATGTTTATCCAATGCCCAATTAAATGCCCTGAAATGCCCTTCTTCCTCAGTGGCCTCCCCTAGATTGAAGAAGTAAATAAAAAGAAAAAGCTGCAAATGCAGAAAGTAGACAAAACATAAATCAACATCCGTAGAGAACAAAAATTGGTTTAGACCAGTGGCTGGGAAGGAACATGCTTCATCTTTGCAGAAGTCACTCTTCATTAAATCACAACATTCTTACAGCCACAGAAGAATTTGTCGATTTGATTTGGTTTATTATTGTCACATGTATTAGTATACAGTGAAACGTATTGTTTCCTACGCGCTTTGCTAAATATTCTTTGCTAAATGCACCTAATTTCCCCTCATTTACTGAAACAAGTGCTTTTAAAGTCCCCCTCCCAGTCTCCTGTCATTTCCATCATCACCTGGAGAGGGCGCAGTCCAGGGCGGAACTGAAATCGCCGGGTGGAGTTTTCCAGGAAACGAGGCGGAAGTTTTATCGGCGTTGTACACCGGAAGCGGAAATTAGTTGGTGTGGCTGGAGGAAGCTCCGCTGGGCGGGAAGGTGGCGGCGGCGAGTTGGGGGCTGGGGCCTGGCCTGTGGCTGCTGCCCGCCTGATGGCCGGCTCTCTGGTGAGAAGCGGGGAGCCCGGGTCCGGGGTGTTAGTGTCCCCCCCCCCCCAGTCCGGCTGCTCCCCTCCTGGCCAGCGGGCGGTCAGTAACAGCGCCCTTCCCCCACCCCCCCCTCAGCACCATAGGGAGCGAGGCTGGAGGCTGCTGGACATCAGAAATACAAACTCTCAGCCAGTCTGGCAGAATCTGTGGAGAGAAACATTAACCATTCGCACCCACCCGCTTGTGGCCTCTCCACAGATACCCCTGCACAGTGTTTCCAGCATGTTCTGTCTCCTTTTAGCTTTCAAAGAGCTGCCATGGGCTGGAAGGGCTGAATGGCCTGTGTTGTATCATTTTTAACATCTTTCCCATAGCATTGGCCGTGCTAAATTCTCCCTCAGTGCATCCCAACAGGCACCGGAGTGTGGCAACTAGGGGATTCTCACAGTAACTTCACTGCAGTGTTAATGTTAGCCTACTTGTGGCACTAACAAATACATTTTGAACTTTAGCATTCCCTTGCCAGGTGAATGACTTACTGGACAACCTGCTCTTGGTAATCCAGTTTCTCCCCTACAACTTATTACAAGGAAGTAAATCTCTTTCCCTCCTCTGCTCAACCCTATGGTTCTTTGATGCTGGCAGCACGGTAGCACAGTGGTTAGCACTGATGCCTCTCAGCACCAGGGACCCGGGTTCGATTCCCGACTTGGGTCACTGTCTGTGCGGAGTTTGCACGTTCTCCCTGTGTCTGCGTGGGTTTCCTCCCACAGTCCGAAAGATGTGCTGGTTAGGGTGCATTGGCCATGTTAAATTCTCCCTCAGTGTACTCGAACAGGTGCCAGAGCGTGGGCGACTAGGGGATTTTCACAGTAACTTCATTTCAGTGTTATTGTATACCTACTTGTGACACTAATGAATAAATTTAAATTGCATCTCATTGACCACAACTTGTAATGTAGCAGAACTGATTGTAATGGTTTTAGAGTAGCATTTGCATTTTATAAACACAGGTATTTTATCTTCGAAACATTGTACATTTAAATAAAAAAGCTTTATTTTTCAGGACTTCAAAACTCATGTGGACCAGGCATGCAGGGCCGCAGATGAATTTGTCAACATTTATTATGATACAATGGACAAAAGGAGAAGAGTAAGTACCTTTGCATTTCCGTAGCTGTACATGGCTTTCCTTTTCTTGCTCGTTCTGCACTTGAAGCTATTTTGACTGGGTTATGGGACAGGGAAGAGACAGGGACAAGACCAGGAGAGAAAAAGTTGGAACAGGCATCTGCAGCTTCAACTCCAATAAAATGTTGTGCCATTTTTGTTAGTTACATAGAAGATGTGGTTTAAAATATGGGCGGCACAGTGGTTAGCCCTGCTGCCTCATTGTGCCAGAGACCCGGGTTTGATTCATGGCTTGGCTTGCTATCTGTGCAGAGTTTGCACGTTCTCCCCATGTCTGCATGGGTTTCCTCCGGCTGCTCCGGTTTCCTCCCACAGTCCGAAAGGCGTGCTGGTTAGGTGCATCGACCCGAACAGGTGCCGGAGTGTGGCGACTAGGGAATTTTCACAGTAACTTCATTACAGTGTTAATGTAAGGCTACTTTTGATACGAATAAGTAAATTTAAACTTATATTTTGGATTTTCATGGGATTGTTTATACTAACTCTAGTACTGGTGCAATAAATATGGTCATGTGTAGGCAGTTACTTGAAGTTCGTTCATGTACAAATAATCTCACCAAGCTTACCTTACCGCCTCTGACAGTCCAACAATTGCAAGGAGTACTGTGATTCCTGAGCTATTATTTTTTTAAAGATTTAATCTTGTAACACCAAAAGTTATAAACTCGCACTTTTTGATCTTCCCTGATTCTGTCCTCTGTTTGTTCTCATACTCATTTTCAGTTTAATTTTACATGAAATCTTCACTTTTATTTTTAACTTTGAACTCTGGAAAACGTTGGAAAGACAGAAAGAAGGTAAGTTTAAACAATGTCTCATAGTCCATTCTGGTGCTAGGACACATGCCTTAAGAATAGGCACTTAAAACGGCTGAAAAATGATCAGGTGATTTATTTTTAAAAAATGATTTGCGCATTGTAGTTTCATCTTGTCTTGCTACCAAAATGCCAGATCTCACCTTGCAAATGCTGCATCTCAATGAGTTACCTCATAGTCACCTCAAGGGATTGGGACTTGCTAAAATGAGCATCCGATCAGTAGCATCAAATATTTAGTGTTTATTTAATTTGCCATTTGTCACATTGCGTTATGTTTTTGTCTTCAGCTTTTGATCGCTGTATTTTCCTCCTGCATTTTATTTTTCACAGGTATTGACCAAATTGTACCTGGACACAGCGACCTTAGTGTGGAACGGTAATGCAATATCGGGCCATCAAGCACTTGCTGAATTTTTTGAAATGTTGCCTTCCAGTGATTTCGAAGTAAACATGCTGGATTGTCAGCCAGTTCATGGTATGCTTCAGTTACACCTGAAATGAATCAAATATAACATGCTTTGAATTGTTAAATCCTAATAACTGCATCTGTATCAGTATTCTCAAAGTAGATTGGAGTTTTATTTTACATTGGGTGACATGGTGACACAGTAGTTAGCACTGCTCCTCACAGCACAGGGACCCGGGTTCAATTCCGGCCTCGGTTGACTGTGTGGAGTTTGCACGTTCTCCTGTGTCTGTGTGGGTTTCCTCCGGGTACTCCGGTTTCCTCCCACAGTCCAAAGATGGACAGGTAAGGTTGATTGGCCAAGCTAAATTGCCCCTTAGTGTCAGGGAGGCTAGCAGGGTAAATACATGGAGTTAAGGGGCTAGGACCTGGGATTGCTGTCGATGCAGGCTCGATGGGCCAAATGGCCTCCTCCTGCGCTGTAGGGATTCTATGATTTAAATCTTTTTATTATCTTTAACAACAAAAGCAACATGAAAAAGAGTTGGCCATGAATCTTATGATCTTCACTGCTGTATTTCTTTATCAATTTTCCCCTTCATCTACAGAAAAAGATCAATAACATTTTATTTTTAAAAATTATTTGAAAAACACAAAACACTTTTTTACGGGGCGGCACGGTAGCACAGTGGTTAGCACTGCTGCTTCACAGCTCCAGGGACCTGGGTTCGATTCCCGGCTTGGGTCACTGTCTGTGGAGTTTGCACATTCTCCTCGTGTCTGCGTGGGTTTCCTCCAGGTGCTCCAGTTTCCTCCCACTGTCCAAAGATGTGCGGGTTAGGTTGATTGGCCATTCTAAATTGTCCTTAGTGTCCTGAGATGTGTAGGTTAGAGGGATTAGTGGGTAAATATGTAGGGATATGGGGCTAGGGCCTGGGTGGGATTGTGGTCGGTGCAGACTCGTTGGGCCGAATGGCCTCTTTCTGTACTGTAGGGTTTCTATGATTTCCTTTTCATAGAATCCCTACAGTACAGAAAGAGGCCATTCGGCCCATCGAGTCTGCACTGACCACAATCCCACCCAGGCCCTACCCCCATATCCCTATATATTTACCCACTAATCCCTCTAACCTACACATCTCAGGACACTAAGGGCAATTTTTAGCATGGCCAATCAACCTAACCCGCACATCTTTGGACTGTGGGAGAAAACCGGAGCACCCGGAGGAAACCCAAGCAGATACGAGGAGAATGTGCAAACTCCACACAGACAGTGACCCAAACCGGGAATCGAACCCAGATCCCTGGAGCTGTGAAGCAGCAGTGCTAACCACTGTGCTACCGTGCCGCCCGCTTTTATCCATGTTTTTTTTGTTGTCCAACTTAGTTTCTGTTTCAAAAACAGAAAATGCTGTAAAATCTCAGCATCTGTGGGGAGAGAATGGAACCAACGTTTAGAGTTCTGACACCGGATCATCCTGACTGAATGTTGCCTCTACTCTCTCTCCACAGAAACTTTCAGGCCTGCTGTGATTTTCCTGCATTTTCTGTTTTTGTTTCAGATTCCAGCATCCACAGTATTTTGCCTTTATCTCGTTTTCTGTTTGGTTAATAATATTTGTCTGTTAAGAAAATTTGTGGGATTTTGTCCCCTCTGCCTCCTGGATTCAATCATCCCTTTAAGAGAAGACGTTGATACTGAAAACATTGTTCTTTGACCAGCTCATGACTCTGTAGTTAGCCGTTGATTTGGCTAATCTCAGATATTTGAGTAGATATTTGGTAGTACAGAACTTGGAGTGTTGCTGAAAAAGTGAAGTTTTTCATCAAAGTTTTTCATCTTGCACTCATCAGGACAATTCACAAGAATTCCAAATATAGAGAGAGCAATAATTCCCTTTACATTTGGTATTCTTGTGAATTATGCTGATGACTGCAAGACAGCAAGCTTTCATGAAAAATGTCTCTTTCAGCAATGCGTGAGATATATCAGAGTTGGTGCTTGTATTTTGTAACAGCAAAGGCTGCTTCATCATTGCACTAGCTTCTTTTGCATTGCAGCAATGATCCAGTACAAATGAGTGATGTGTATATATTTGATTAGTTCATTTGCTTCTTGTAACAGGATGATTACACAGCACATAGCTCTCCATTGCACACTTCTAAGGTCTCTCCAAAACATACACTCTGTTGAGAGGATAGTGTTATCAAAATAAAATGCCCAAGGCCGCTTATTACGTTTGTACACAAGTGAACAATAGTTGTCACATCTGGCACCTTAATCTTTTCCTTTACAAATGACAGAGAAGCTTTTTCCCTGGATTTGAAACTGGCTATAAAGATGAAAGGGACAATAAGGGTGGCACAGTGGTTAGCGCTGCTGCCTCAGTGCCAGGGACCCGGGTTCAATTCCGGCCTTGGTGACTGTAGTTTGCATGATCTTCCTGTAACTGCGTAGGTTTCCTCCGGGTGCTCCAGTTTCCTCCCACAGTCCAAAGATGTGCGGGTTAGGTGGATTGGCCATGCCCCTAGTGTCAGGGTAAATATGGGGGGGTTATGGGGATGGGGCCTGGGTGGAATTGTTGTCACTGCAGGCTCAATGGGCTTGTAGGGATGCACTGTACGGATTCTAAGATTCATTGTATTTTTCTTTTCTCTGTCCCTGTACACTATCCTGAATATTTTTAGTTGTTGCATATGAATTTGTCTATAAGGCATTGTGGATTGTAAGCTTAATTATTTGTTTACTTTACAATATACTCTTTGCACGTGGCAGGAGTTACCAATGTATTAAAGATCGGGTATCAAATATTCCTCTCCAAAGGAGGTTTAGCTTGCTTTAAGAAGGGAGCGGGAAAACAAAATTAAAACAAGGAATTAAAATAGAAGCAAAACCAAGTCAATATTTCTGCTATGTAAAATTCTTGTGTTTCAGCTATTGCTTTCCAGAAAGATACATTCCATCCCTTTTTGCAAAATTGTGTATCTAGTCACTGAGTAACTATGTTAGCTTTGTAATTATTTTGAGGCTATTGGATGTGCTACTGATTCATCTGTTTGTAATGAAGCTTTTTGTTTGTCTCAATCTAGAGCAAGCCACTCAAGGACAGACCACCGTGCTGGTAGTCACCTGTGGAACAGTGAAATTTGAAGGAAATAAACAGCGATACTTCAATCAAAATTTCTTACTCACAGCACAAGTAACCCCACAAAATACAGTGTGGAAAATTGCAAGCGATTGCTTCCGCTTTCAGGACTGGGCCGGTTAACTCTCGGTTTTAATTGGAGGAGTAATCGAATTGACACTACTTGGGTTTAAGTCTGTGGTAAACGGTGAAAGAATAAACAGCGCAGGAACTGTGTGAAGCATTGTGACCAGAGTAACGCAAAGAAAACCTGGATCATCCTCTTGTAGAGAAGCATAAAGCCAGCACATCTCGTACTGATATTCAGTGTATGTTTTATAAATGATACTTGGCAGAGCCTGAGGTCTATAAGCCATGGTTTCAATCTGAAATCTGACACTCTTTACTGTTTTCACTTTGTATACCTTGCTGTTTGAAACTGACTTCAGTAAAACAATTGAATTACACCATGTTCGTGTGTTGCTCACGCTTTAGATTCTCTATTAATGTTTGGTGAGTTTACCTCCCACTCTAGTTTTCTGTCTATCTGTCATGGTGTGGAGATGCCGGCGTTGGACTGGGGTAAGCACAGTAAGAGGTCTCACAACACCAGGTTAAAGTCCAACAGGTTTATTTGGTAGCAAATACCATAAGCTTTCGGAGCACTGCTCCTTCGTCAGATGGAGTGGAAATGTGCTCTCAAACAGTGCACAGACACAGAATACGTTGTCTGTACCTTTGAGACCTGGCTGGCTGTAGAGATTCTCATTCTAATTAGTATTCTGTAAATTGATTTCTGTGTCTGTGCATTGTTTGAGAGCAGATATCCACTCCATCTGACGAAGGAGCAGTGCTCCGAAAGCTTATGGTATTTGCTACCAAATAAACCTGTTGGACTTTAACCTGGTGTTGTGAGACCTCTTACTATCTGCCATGGGACATAGGACTAGGAATGGGCTATTTTGCAACTTGAGCTTGCTCTGTACGTGGTTGCTCTGTTGTGGGTCACCCTTGGTACCATGTCCCAATGCGTATATTGTGAGAATGAGTGTTGCTAATCTTCTTGACCCTGATGTGGAGATGTCGGCGTGGACTGGGGTGGGCACAATAAGATGTCTCAACACCGGGTTAAAGTCCAATAGGTCTATTTGGAATCACAAGCTTTCGGAGCGCTGCTCCTTCATCAGGTGAGTTTTTTTAATGGGGGGACCGGGAAGTTCACCTGATGAAGGAGCAACATTCTGAAAGCTCATGATTCCAAATAAACCTGTTGGACTTCTTGATCCTGTTATTGTTCTCACTTGAATGAGGTGCACACTTTCTAGCAGTGTTTCAGTGGATAGCAAACAGGAGCCGCACCCTGGCTTATTTTTGTCACTGCCAAAGTACTGAGGTCAGTTGTACTCATCTCTTCTCAAACGCAATGAGGTAACTCAGCGCAGACAGGGAATTAAAACTAAGACGTCTCTATTTTGATCACACCATCGAATGCCTCCCTACTGGTGTTCTGCTGGGTGAGAATGCTCCCGCCTAGTTCCATTCTTGGCTAATTGTAGCCGGAGAATCATTTGCAATGATTTTCCTTCCTGCTCCATGCAGCGTTATCTCCCAAGGATCTATTCCTGGCCCCCTCCTATTTCTTATCTACGTGGTGCCTTTGATGACATTGTCGGAAGGCATGGCATGTTGGAGTGAGGTGCAGTTGACCAAGTGGAGGCCATTTATCCGGTTGTGATACATGCTGGTTTAATTAGCCAGTGGTGTGTTCATTGGATTGAAGTGAACATGATTCCAACGAGCTGAGTATTTAATAATCTTTCATGAAATGCAAAGACATCAAAATGCAGTTTCTAACAAGGTGCAGCAAGCAACCCAAACCACCATGACCGCCTGGAGGAGAAAACTGCAACTCAATTACAAACATCAGCGGAAGCAAACTTTTAGCTGACTCTGAATTTTCCTGTCACACCTGTCATGACACCTGCCACTAGCAAGACCCGAAAATCCTGTCCATCCTCATAACAACATACATCTTTGCTTCTAAACACTTCATTTGAAAATAAGTCCAATCAGCACTAGGTGCTCAGGTAATAATTTTCCCTGCTGGATTGGCAGGGGACATAGTGGAGAAGCAATCTACTGTGAGGCCATATGCTCTGAAATTTATTTCCTACTTAAACCTTTCCCCACTCACGCATGGTGGCACAGTGATTAGCATTGCTATCTCAACACCAGGGACCCAGGGTTCGATTTTCAGCTTGGGTCACTGTTTGAAAAGTCTACACGTTCTCCCAGTGTCTGTGTGGGTTTCCTCCGGGTGCTCCAGTTTCCTCCCACAGTCTGAAAGATGTGCTGGTTAGGTGCATGGGCCATGCTAAATTCTCCCTCTGTACCCGAAGAGGTGCCGGAGTGTGGCAACCAGGGGATTTTCACAGTAACTTCATTGCAATGTTAATGCAAGCTTACTTGTGACATTAATTAACACTCCTTAAAACCAATCTCTTTGACAATCTTTTAGACAACCCCACCCCCAACATCTCTGAATCGGTATCTATGTGCTGTGTAAATACAAGTTTGTTCATTTGAGGGGCAAATAAGGAGTTACGCTGGAAAGAAAGATGGGACAGCTGGGCTGCTGTTAGATGTGTTCATTATTGCCTCAGATTGTTCTATGGAATATATCAGCAACTTGGTGACAGGAGCTCTAATTTTACAATATTAGAAATAAGCAAAGTCTACCTAGCCTAACTTTTCTAAACTCTAACTGTAGAAGCAAAACATTATCAATCAAAGCTATCATTTATCAAAGAAAACATAATAGTCTTTTTCCCAACAAAGGCAATTATTTGGTATCACTGGTGATAGTGAAAGCTCCTGAACCAATATTATTTTATGTCATGGTGATACATACTGGTATTTTATACCAACCCTTGATGTGCTCCTCTTCCAGATACACAGCTGCTGTGCCATTATTAAGTCAATAATCCCTATGATTCCTCCGGTGAGAATGGTGGAGTTTTTATTTCAAATCACAGATAACTTAGGAGCTTTTACTAATTCATTCTTAGCATTGTTGGCAAGGCTTGCATTTATTTATTGCCCATTAGTTCCTAGCTGCCCTGAGAAGATGCTGGGCTTCCTTCAACCACTGCATGTAGTTGACTAGGCCGTATCAGAATGAACCACATTCGACTGGAGTTGCATATTGGCCAGACATCCCACAAGGAATATGATGAACTAACTGGGTTTCTGACAATTTGACAAGTCACCTTTTCCGCCCAGAGTTTTAAAACCGAATTCACATTCTCAGATTGCTCAGTGGGACTGAAACTCATTTTCTGGATCACTAGTGCAGTAACATAACCACCTGGAGGGCTTGTGGGGCAGTGGGAAGCATCCCTGAGCCAGAAGCTCTGGGTTTGAATCCCCACTCCAGTGCTTGATGGTCAAGGAATGTGTGTTCATAATGTGGGTGAGTATCAACCTGCAAAATCCTTCCAACACACCAGTGGCTGGTGTTAAGAGCAGGAGAGACTCCTGGTCAGCCAAACTTGATGCAGAATGGCACCCCTCAAGCTATAACCCCTGCAACAGATGAGCAACCTGTTCCAGGAAAAAACTCACAATGAGAACAGATGAAAATCTGTCTTGTGCTCCATTAGGTGTGGGAAATGAAACAGCCATTAAAAAAAAATCTCCGTTCTCAGAGTTACAAAGCTAATGCATAGAATGGACAGGGCCAGGTCTTAGTCCTATGATTCTATAATTCTTTCAGGATAATGCAGAATAATTGAGAGTTGGAAAGGAATAAGTAAATAAAAATAGGAAATACTGGAAAATGCTCAACAGGTTTAGCAGCCTCTGCGGGGAGAGAAAGAGAATTAACTTTCCAGGTTGTTGACCTTTTAAAAAAAAGTGGGTGGCACAGTGGTTAGCACCGCTGCCTCACAGCTCCAGGGACCTGCGTTCAATTCCCAGCTTGCATCACTGTCTGTGTGGAGTCTGCACGTTCTCCCTGTGTCTGCATGGGTTTCCTCCGGGTGCTCTGGTTTCCTCCCACAGTCCAAAGATGTGCGGATTAGGTGGATTGACCATGCCAAATTGACCCCCGTGTCAAGGGGATTAGCAGGGTAAATAGGTGGGGTTACAGGAATAGGGCCTGGGTGGGATTGTGGTCGGTGCAAACCCGATGGGCCGAATGGTCTCCTTCTGCATTGTAGGGATTCTATGATTCTATCTCTTTGCTTGCTCCAAAAAAACAATTCAAATTCAAATTGATTCCAATTTATGGTCTCCACAAAAGAGATAAACAAGATCCAAGCTGACAAGAACAAGCATTATACCTGATCTTGGACTTAATCCTACCCTCGATCTTGTTTCTGAAATTTTTTACTCCATCCTTAAAGATACAAAGCCAATGCTCAGAGCAGATCGGGCAAACCCAAACCCATTCCTTGCTTTCTCCAAAAACCAAATTCAAAATCCAATTGAATCCAATTCATGGTCCCCACAAGGGAGACAAACAAGATCCAGCTGACAAGATGAAACATTGCACCCTATCTTGGGCCTGATTCTATGCTCAATCTTAACCAAAAGTCCACACTACCTGAAACTGGTGTTTGATAAACTTCCTGGGGGACTCACAATTCCCATTTCTAGTGTGGTCAAACAACTTCTCAGTCAGTCTGTGCTGTCTGTTTTGATGTACATGCAAAAGCACTTTGCTCTGATGCAAACTATAAATGCAACCTTTAATATCATCTATCTTACACCAAATGACACACAATTACTAGAGGAGCAGTAGATAATCTTGCATTACGCCCCTAACATCCTGGCTGCATGTAGAGATTGGAGTTCAGCTCCCTGCTCCCAGCTATTTCTCTGCAGAAATTCCCCAAATACCGAGTGAAGCTTCACAACAGGTGCTACCACACACCCGAACTGAACATGACCAGCAAAAGCACAGTAAAAGCATATTTAGCAACTTAAGTAATAGATACTTCTTCATACAAGTCATTTGTTTTTACAGTTTTAAGTGAAAGAAGTGAAGGGAAGATGAGAAGAATTAGTTACCAGCAGCACGTTGTGGTGAAAGATGTTGGAGATTCGCTATCTTTCAGAAGGGAATTGAAAAGGGAATAAAAATGTTAGGCTATTGGGAGAGAGCAGGGAAATTGGACTAATTGTATAGCTCACTGAAAGGCACCAATAGCCGCCTTCTAAGCTTTATGTGTCTGTGAATAGATTCTGGACAAGTGGGTTTCAGCAGAGATCTGTGACCTGTATGTTCTGTGATCTGCATGATCTGTGACCTGCATGATCTGTGACCTGTATGATCTGTGACTTGCATGATCTGTGACCTGTATGATCTGTGACCTGCATGATCTGTGACCTGTATGATCTGTGACCTGCATGATCTGTGACCTGTATGATCTGTGACCTGTATGATCTGTGACGCGCATGAACTGTGACCTGTATGCTCTGCTTATCTGTGGTTTCCTCCCACAGTCCAAAGATGTGCAGGTTAGGTTGATTGGTCATGCTAAAAATTGCCCCTTAGTGTCCTGAGATGCGTAGGTTAGAGGGATTAGCGGGTTAGTATGTAGGGATATGGGGGTAGGGCCTGGGTGGGATTGTGGTTGGTGCAGACTCGATGGGCCAAATGGCCTCTTTCTGCACTGTAGGGTTTCTATGATTCTATCTCCTGGGGCTTCAGGACGTGTTGGAGGTCAGAGACTTTCAAATCCCACAGCTAATACCCAGGAGGATATTTTGTTTTCCAAAAGAATACTTTATTCATAAGAAATCTGCAAGAACATTACAACCATTCCAAAATGGCCATCACACAAAAAGCAATAATATTCAGGTTCTTTACACACATCAAGTAACACACTGAGATGCTTCAAAACAGTCAAAGAAACATTACAGACATTTTACAATGGTCTTTACAAACATTGCAAAGTTATTTTAAAGGTTGTCTACGTGGAACAAGTTGCACTCCAAGGTGCTTCAGTATAACTGAGAAGGCGGCAAGCATGGTGGCACAGTGGTTGGCACCGCTGCCTCACAGCACCAGGGACCCGGGTTCGATTCCCGGTTTAGGTCACTGTCTGTGTGGAGTTTGCTTGTTCTCCCCGTGTCTGTGTGGGTTTCCTCCGGGTGCTCCGGTTTCCTCCCACACTCCAAAGATGTGCCGGTCTTTTTTACAGTTTTTCCAATTAAATTGCCCCTTAGTGTCAGGGGGACTAGGGTAAATGCATGGGGTTATGGGGATAGGATCCAGGTGGGATTGTGGTTTGTGCAGACCCGATGGGCCGAATGAACATGTAATAGTCACCGTATACATTCAGTGAGTCATTCGGCCCAAGTCAGTTCTGCTCCCCTCAGTTCACTGTAGTTGAAAGATCTTAGACAGTGACCTTCCCCATTGCGCCTCTGCAGCAGCTGCCCAAGCTTCAGTGCGTCCCTCAGCAGGTTGTCCTGGGCTTTGGAATGTCTGCAACACACTAAAAGGGAGGGTACCTGCCTCTGTCAAAGCTGAGAGTCAACACAGGTCTCAAATGGCCATCAGACCTCTAAAAGCAGGTCATCTACACTATTGTGCCATCAATGTCAGGATCACTGTCCCTCTCCCGGTCAGCATTATTTCAACAAAAAAGTGCCTGAAAGTGAAAAACAGCCTTAATGATGTGGTTGGAACTCTTCCTCAGAACCGTCAATTCACACACTGATAGATTTGACTAACCGTTCAGCTTTTACCATACTTCAGTTTTCTAGCATTCTTTTCATGTACACGTCAGTTTTTATATGGGGGTGGGGTGGGGGGGGGGGTGAGTTGGATTTGCCAAAGAGCTTGATAATAAAATCAAGCACTTTATTTTAAATATGATGTGGAGATGCCAGCGTTGGACTGGGCTGGGCACAGTACGAAGTCTCACAATACTAGGTTAAAGTCCAACAGGTTTATTTGGAATTACAAGCTTTTGGAGCGCTGCTCCTTCGTCAGCTATTTTAAATAGGATTTCTTTGATAAATGCAATCGTACAATCCACCTATACAGGTCTGCCATTTCACATCTGGATTGAGATCATTTTAAATATGAGCCACTTGATCACATCACCTTCAAAATTAAGCACATTCCAGAAAGGAAAGCTATCCTTTGTGCCGGTACAGTGCAGAAAAACTGTCAATATGATTATCAATGATTTCCCTTCACCTGAGGGTGAACATAGGAATTACATATATGTTTAAATGAGGCTGAGATCTCACTGATTCATAGAATCATAGAATTGCTACGGTGCAGAAGGGGGCCATTCGGCCCATTGAGTCTGCACCAACTCTCTGGCAGACCATTTTATCCAGGCCCTATCTCTGAACCCCACATATTTACCCACCAATCCCTGTAACCTTGGGACACTAAGGGGCAATTTACCTTGGTCAATCCATCTAACCCGCACATCTTTGGACTGTGGGAGGAAACTGGAGCACCCGGAGGGAACCCACACAGACACGGGGAGAACGTGCAAACTCTACACAGACAATCACCCAAGGCTGGAATCGAACTCAGGTCTCTGACGCTGTGAGGCAGCAGTGCTAACCACTGTGGCACCAAAGCCCACGCACCCCAGGCATACTCTGTTCCACTTTCTTCTGTGGGGAAAAAGATACAAAAGTCTGAGGTCATGTACCAACCAACTCATGAACAACTTCTTCCTTGCTGCCATCGGGCTTTTGAATGAACCTACCTTGCATTAAGCTGATCTTTCTCTGCACCCTAGCTATGACTGTAACACTACATCCTGCACTCTCTCCTTTTCTTCTCCCCTAGGTACTCTATGAACGGTATGCTTTGTATAGCGCGCAAGAAATAATACTTTTCACTGTATGCTAATACGTATGACAATAATAAATCTAATCAAAATACATCTCGTTATAAATCTCTCGGCACCTTCCTGCTACCCTGAGGAAACAAGCTTCACCTTGTTGAGGTTACTATGCTGGAAGGTGGGCTATATGTTGACACAGACTTGCAGCGTGGACATACCAACCTCAACAGATCCCTGATTTGCCTTTTTGCATCTTGTTATACGTTGCAAAGGGTTATTGAACTTCACACAACAGCTTTCAAGCGCTAAGCTTCAACAGCAGCAAAAACTAGGCAGGCATCAATTCACAAACAGTTCCTAATATTTGGTACAGAAATGCTGCTTTTTTTAAATGACCCGCAGAGAAAAATAATAAAACAATAATTTTCAAAACGATTTTAGTATCGGTCCCCCGAGTTGTGGCGGTCTTTTTTTCCCTCCTTGGATCTGGTGCAGATCTCTTCTGGGTGGTCTACCTGGGACTTGGCTGTGTTAGAGCGGGTGTAAGCCAGAATCAATCCTCCCGTTAGGAAGGCGTAAAAAGCCATGATTAGAAGGATGTAGAGATAGGCGTGCCTTCTGTCCTTCCCACTGGCAGGTTTCTCTGTGCAGGTGAGATTCGCAAGATCTGCTGATGTTCTGTTCAGCTGGGTTAAAAGTCCTTGCAACTGAGCCACCAGCTGGTTATAATGCGAGGAGTTCATGGCTATAACACTTGTACAAACCTGCAGACTGCACTGGGGAGAGTTCCAGAGAGGCTTGATTCTTGTTCCTGTTTTTGACACAGACTGCACAGACTGTCCTTAATCCGACAGGATAGAGACTCCTTAAAACATCCAAAAGCGTCACGTCAGGTCTTAATAAAAAACCAGTGTAGCTGGCTGCTTCTTGATCAACTGTCCCTTTCCAACTCGGATCGAATGTCTGATCTATATGCAGTAAGAAGTCTCACAACACCAGGTTAAAGTCCAACAGGTTTATTTGGTAGCAAATACCATAAGCTTTCAGAGCGCTGCTCCTTCATCAGATGGAATGGAAATGTGCTCTCAAACAGGGCACAGAGACACAGAAATCAAGTTACAGAATACTGATTAGAATGCGAATCCCTACAGCCAGCCAGGTCTTAAAGGTACAATGTGGGTGGAGGGAGCATTGAACACAGGTTAAAGAGATGTGTATTATTGTCTGGAGACAATACACATCTCTTTAACCTGTGTTTAATGCTCCCTCCACCCACATTGTCTGTACCTTTAAGACCTGGCTGGCTGTAGGGATTCGCATTCTAATCAGTATTCTGTAACTTGATTTCTGTGAGTCTGTGCACTGTTTGAGAGCACATTTCCACTCCATCTGGTGAAGGAGCAGCGCTCCGAAAGCTTATGGTATTTGCTACCAAATAAACCTGTTGGACTTTAACCTGGTGTTGTGAGACTTCTTACTGTGTTCACCCCAGTCCAACGCCGGCATCTCCACATCAGATCTATATGCAACAGGGATAAAACAAATCTGAGCAACAGCGTCATTGCTGTAACTAAGAGATTCAACCTCCTACCCCCAGCATCACATATGTTACCAAAGCTCAGCAAACACCGCCAGTGTATCCAGGTAAATTCCCTGCAGTACAGAAGGAGGCCATTCAGCCCATTTAGTCTACATTGAATCCCCAACAGGGCATCATACCCAGGCCCTATCCCTGCAGCCCCATTAATCCCCTCTAACCTTGGGACACTAAGGGACAATTTAGCATGGGCAATCCACCTAACCTGTTACCTGTGGGAGGGAACCAGAGCACCCGGATAAAACTCAAGCAGACACGGGGAGAATGTGCAACCACCACTCAGATATTTACCCAAGACTGGAAGTGAACCCGGGTCTTTGGCGCTGTGAAGCAACAGTGCTAACCACTGTGCCACTGACCAATCATTTTTGGATTGCAGGATGCAGAAGGTCAGGGAGGAGATAGCAGATGCTCTGAGGATGATTTTCCAATCCTCACTAGATACAGGGGAGGTACGAGAGAAATGCAAATGTAATTCCATTGTTTAAATTGGGAATCAAAGGAAATGCCAATTAGAGGCCAGTTAGTCTTACATCAGTGGTGGGCAAATTATTTGAGGAAGTGACAAGAAGGGTTGATGAAGGTAGTGCAGTGGATGGGGCAGCACGGTGGCACAATGGTCAGCATTGCTGCCTCACAGCGCCAGGGACCCGGGTTCAATTCCAGCCTTGGTTGACCGTGTGGAGTTTGCACATTCTCCCCGTGTCTGTATGGGTTTCCTCCGGGTGCTCCAGTTTTCTCCCACAGTCCAAAGATGTGGGTTAGGTTGATTGGTCATGATAAATTGTCAGGGGGACTAGCAGGGTAAATATGTGGGGTTACAGGGATAGGGCCTGGGTGGGATTATTGTCAGTGCAGGCCAAATTTAATTCCTCAGCCATTTCTTTATTCCCTGTTGTGAATTCTCCTGTTTCTGACTGTAAGGGGTCTACATTTGTTTTTGTCAATCTTTTTCTCTTTAGACATCTACAGAAACTTTTGCAGTCAGTTTTTATGTCCCCTGACTTGACTCCTGAATGGCCTAACTCTAGTTTAAAGATGGTGTCCTCTCTATTTAGATACCTCCACCCCAAAACACATGGAACACTCCCATTTGATCATCCCTCAACCTTTTAAAATCAAGGAAACACAAACTAAGCTCACCCAATCTGAGCCATAATTGAACCGTTTCAGCCTTGGTCACATCCTGATGAACTTGTGTGGCTAGTATACTTTTCCCAAGGTCTAGTGTTCAAAGCTGAACACAGTCCTCTAGATAGGGCTTGCTCAAGGTTCTGTACAATTGTGTTATATCTTTCCCTCCAGTGGATTCCAACCTCCTTGAGAATACAAACATTCAATTAGCTTCTTTTGCGTCTTGTACCTTAGCTTTTAATGATTGGTGTACCTGCCAACCATATCCCTTTCCTTCTCCACCATTTCTGCTCTTTTACCATTAAGAAAATATCCAAAACTTTCTTTCTTGCATCAAAAATAGGTGCTCACCCACATTGATCTGCAGCTGTCAAGGTTTGAGTGTATTGTATCATTGTGGTTTTTGATTCCTAACTGGCCAATTTACCATGTTTCCCTTTTGATTTGATTTATTATTGTCACATGTATTGGTATACAGTGAAAAGTATTGTTTCTTGCACGCTATACAGACAAAGCATACCGTTCATAGAGAAGGAAATGAGAGAGTGCAGAATGTAGTGTTACAGTCATAGCTAGGGTGTAGAGAAAGGTCAACTTAGTGCGAAGTAGGTCCATTCAAAAGTCTGATGGCAGCAGAGAAGAAGCTGTTCTTGAGTCGGTTGGGACGTGACCTCAGACTTTTGAATCTTTTTCCTGACGGAAGAATGTGGAAGAGAGAATGTCCAGGGTGCGTGGGGTCCTTAATTATTCTGGCTGCTTTGCTGAGACAGCGGGAAGTGTAGACGGAGTCAATGAATGGTTAGCACTGCAGCCTCACAGCCCCTGGGATCCAGGTTCAATTCCGGCCTCGGGGCACTGTCTGTGTGGAGTTTCCACATTCTCTCCGTATCTGCGTGGGTTTCCTCCGGGTTCTCTGGTTTCTTTCCACAATCCAAAGATGTGCTTGTTAGCTTGATTGGACACACTAAATTGACCCTAGTGTCAGGGGGACTACAGGGTAAATGCATGGGGTTACAGGAGAAGGGCCTGGGTGGGATTGTGGTTGGTACAAACTCGATGGGTTAAATGGCCTCCTTCTGTATTGTAGGGATTCTATGATGAAAAGCTGATAACAGCACCCTGAGGTGCTGTGAGGGATTAGTCATTGCAAGTGTTAAATTATCCTTTTTTGGAGATCCTGTTATGCAGAAATGTTTTTGGACTTTCCGCTGACTTCTGGAAGGTGTGATACCTCAATTAGTCTTGTTATTGCAAGACCAATCCTGCAAGACTGCTGATAAAGAGGGAAAAAAAATAAAATGAGACTTATCGCCCTTCTCCAGTTATTCCTTAGCACATTCAATGCTACTGGAAGTTGAGAATATTTGAAATTATAATCAAATATAATGCATTTACTATTGTTAAAGTGCAATCTAGCAAAGATGAAGTTTTCCAACATTGCAGTTCTGTTTCTCTGTAGTTAGTAAAGAGAATGAATGCTATTTAAGTCAGCGTTTCTTTACAGTTAAATCCCTTCTTGTCTTCAAGGACCTGGGTTGTGTCATCAACTGCGAAAACAGAAATGAACGCTTGTGCTAAAGCTAAAAGCAGATAAGGGAGGTTCTAGATGTGCACCTGCGATGACAAGGTATTAAAGACTATGGACCAAGGGCGGCAGGGTGGCACAGGGGTTAGCACTGCTGCCTCACAGCTCCAAGGGACCAGGGTACAATTCCGGCCTCGGGTGACTGTCTGTGTGGAGTTTGCACATTCTCCTCGTGTCTGCATGAGTTTCCTCCGGGTACTCTGGTTTCCTCCCACACTTCAAAGATGTGCGGGTTAGGTTAATTGGCCATGCTAAATTGCCCCTTTGTGTCAGGGGGATTAGCAGGGTAAATACGGGGGGTTATGGGGAGAGGGTCTCGATGGGATTGCTGTGCAGGTTCAATGGGCTGAATGGCCTCTTTCTGCTCTGTAGGGATTCTATGATTCTATGAAGTGCTACAAAATGGATTAGAATAGTTGGGTAGTTTGTCTTTGACTGGCACAGATTCAATGGGCTGAAGGGCCTTTTTCTGTGCTGTATAACCCTATGATTCTAAGACCTTTGCCTCAACTCAAAACCTGCAGAGCCTATGATTGGATGGAGTTTTCCAAAGCCCCCTCCACCCTTTTTGACCATATTGTAGGGCGGGTGAGGGGGTGGCGGGTTGTTTACGGTGAAGGACAAGAAGGCCACAGACTGGTGCACAAGTGTACGTGACTAGCTGGTATATGAGGAATGGGCCCCATCTTATACCTGAGGATCAATGGAGTGATGTATTCCTTGTAAACCGCTACCTATTTACTATAATAGTGGATGGTCTACTCTGAAGGAACTTTGAATATATAATTGCAGACATCTGCGCTCCGTCTTTACCGATGAATTTGTACTAAAGTATCAATCACTGCTTTGAAGGATAGAACGCTTTGTGCTAATTCAAGTTCAGTCACATTCATTTTTCATTTGATGGAAAATGCCCCAATTACATCGTTTGCTCAGTTGTACCTGCATTCCGTTTCCCTTTATTATTTGACCTGGAGATATTCTACTTACTGATTTCTTTGTTGTTTCATTTTGAAGGCTGGCACTTAAATTACCAACTTTGTTCAAGAAAAGCTTACAGTCCAATGTGGTCACAGTTTCCATTTTCCATGAGGAAATTGGCAGCATACTTGGTTTGGAGATTCTTCTGTAGCCAAATTGGGAAAAGTTTGTTTTATTTTCAGCAATATGTGCCTCTTCATTGGTATCTGTAAACTCTTGCCTTCATCCCTACAACGCTTTGAGATATCTGCTCTCATCCAGTCCTAGAATCCATAGAATCCCTACAGAACAGAAGGAGGCCATTCAGCCCATCGAGTCTGAACCCACCACAATTCCACCCAGGCCCTATTGCCGTAACCCCTCATATTTACCCTGCTAATCCTTCTGACATTAGGGTTAATGTAGCATGGCCAATCAACCTAACCTGCACATCTTTGGACTGTGGAAGGAAACCGGAGCACCAGCAAAACCCCACGCAGACACAGGGAGAATGTGAAAACTCCACACAGAAAGCGACTCGAGGCCAGAATTGAACCCGGGTCCCTGGCGCTGTGATGCAGCAGTGTTAACCACTGTGCCACTGTACCGCTCTCCTGGCCCTTCTCACATTCCAGATTTTAACAGCTCCACCATTGGCACTAGCCGTGCCTTCGGTTGTCCAGGTAGCAAATTCTGGCATTCTCTCCTTAAATGTAGTTTGGTAAGAGCCCTGTGAAGCACTTTGGCCATTGAACAAGATATATAAATGTAAGTTGTGGTTGAATGATGGTTTGGAATTTTCCCAGGAAGTCCATAGTTACTGCACTTCATTAAAAACAGATTTCAATCATTTAGTTTTAGTGCATTCAGCACCTTTCCCACCCCACATGAACTACACACTACAAAACTTTGGTTTTGGAAACAGCAATATCAAAAATGAAATTTAAATGAAGTGTATTTCCTATTCTACAGAAGGAAAAGTGTCAAGCAAAGGATCTAACCAATCTTAGTGTTTTGAGAAGACAGGGACAATTAATACAATTCTCCTTCCCAAACAACAATTGATGTAGCTAACCCCAGTGGTGCAGGCCTCACACTCACCTTCACCAACAGAGAGGGAAAAACACCGAGCATGTAACATTGCCAAATACTTCCTGCTGTATTGTAATGACCGTATGACAAGACATATCTGGTCACAAGATCTTACCCGATTGCAGATGCAGCAAAACTCAGTTGCTAATTGAATCCGTATGCTTTCACCAGGGAGGACAACAAATGAAAGAGCTTAGGCAGCCAAAGTTTTTGTTTGTAAAGTAGGTTCCACAGCAGCTGAATATGATGCAGATTAAACTCACTAGAGGAGTAGAGTTAGAGATCTGTCACTTGGCATCTCACTTTTGGAGCTATTCCAATAAAACAAAAATGACTAACCGCTGTAATTGTGGATAAACCACATTGCTCGACACCAGCACTAGCGAGTCAGAGTTAGCAGAACTGGAACTACAGCAGCATAGAGGTCAGCATTGCTGTCTCACAGCACCAGGGACCCAGGTTCAACTCCAGCCTTGGGTGCCTGTGTGGAGTTTGTACGTTCACCCCGTGGCTGTGTGGGTTTCTTCCGGGTCCTCTTCTTCCCTCCCACAGTCCAACGATGTGCAGGTTAGGTAGATTGGCTATGCTATTTGCTCCAAAATGTCCCAAGGTGTGTAGGTTAGGTGAGTTAGCTATGGTAAATGCATGGGGATAGGACTGGTAGGTGGGCCTGGGTGAGATATTCTGTTGGAGTGTCAGCACAGACTCAAAGGGCCAAATGTAGGGATTCTATGGTCCTAAGCCTTTAACATGGTAAAACTTCCGAAGACATTTTTGGGTAGCAAGATGGCACAGTGGTTAGCGCTGCTGCCTCAACACCAGGGACCCAAGTTCAATTCCAGCCTTGTGCGATTGTCTGAGTGGAGTTTGTACATTCTCCCCATGTCTGTGTGGGTTTCCTCTGGCTGTTTCCTCCTACAGTCCAAAGATGTCTGGGTTAAGTTGATTGACCATGGTAAATTGCCTCTTAGCATTAGGGGCATTAGCAGGGTAAATACATGGGGTTACAGGGATAGGGCCTGGATGGGATTGTTGTCAGTGCAGGGCCAATAGAATCTCTACACTGCAGAAAGGGTCTGTGATTGAATGATTCTCTGAAACCAGAGATCAATAGACAAAAACAGAAAATGTTGGTGAAAATCAACAGGTCTGGCAGCTTCCTTGGAGAAACAGTTAACAATTTGAATTTGTATGACTTTTTATAGGTTGTAGATTCAGTCTACAATTATATGGAGCATTGGGACAACTGGAGAAGCTAATAGTAATTTCATTTAAGGAATCGATCAACTGTTTGCTCAATTGCCATGAGCTCAAAGACCCAACATTAAGAATTTCCTTCATTGTTGAACAGAACAATGCAGAATGGTTAAATACAGAGGGATTAAAACTTTGTTGCTTTTCTTTAAATTTATTTTGTCCTGTGCTGAAGATACTGCTGATTTCTGCTGGGGGCACAGCTCCATAGATCCTAGGCAACTTCAGCATCATGTAGACTTCATGTAGGGGCTTAGATAATGGGTGCAGACAGCATAGTCCACCATCGCATTGGTAATGGTAGGAAACTGGACCAAAATCATTCCACCATAGCAATGTGAAAAGGAAGCAAATGTGTCCAAAATATATAGGCTAGCATTAGAAAAACTGACCATAAAAACTTAGAATCACTAGTGCAGAAAGAGGCCATTCAGCCCATCAAGCCTGCACTGACAATTCCACCGAGGTCCTGCTCCCCTTCACCCCACACACTTACCCTGCTAGTACCCCTGACACTAAGGGGCAATTTAGCATGGCCAATCCACCTAACCTACACATCTTTGGCATGTGGGAGGAAACTAGAGCACCCGGATGAAACCCACACATTCACAGGGAGAACATGTAAACTCCACACAGCGACCAGAGCTGTGAAGCAGCAGTGCTAACTACTGTGCCACTGTATCTATCCCATACAAACTTGCTAGAACTTAAAAGGGGATAAGTAATTCAGCAGTCTGTTTTGTCCATTAGATCATCTGCACCTCAACTCCATTGACTTGTTCTTATTGCATTATCTCTGGTTATCCTCACCTAAAAACAAAATACATCAGCTTAGGTTTACTCTTGGCATCCACAAGGGTAGATTTTCACCAGCCTCCGATTTTGCTCTTAAATGGCCCAACTTTAAGGTTGTATCCCCTTGTTCTGAAGCCACTCACAAGAAATAGTTTTTCTGTATCCATCCCCTATACAACTGGTTTACTATTACCCATCATGCAAGAAACCAGAGACACCAACCAATCTGACTTCAGTCCCACATTAAGTGATTGACTCATACATACCACCCGAGATTGTCTTGCAAGTCATTTTACTTTCAAGAGCAACTAGAAATTGAGGAAGCAGTGGTTAGCACTGCTGCCTCACAGCGCCAGGGACCCAGGTTCGATTCCCTGTTTGGGTCACTGTCTGTGTGGAGTTTGCACATTCTCCCCGTGTCTGAGTGGGTTTCCTCCAGGTGCTCTAGTTTTTTCCCCCACATTGAAAGTGCTAGTTAGGTGCATTGGCCATGGTAAATTCGCCATCAGTGTACCCGAACAGGTGCCGGACTGTGGTGAATAGAGGATTTTCACAGTAACTTCATTGTAGTGTTAATGTAAACCTACTTGTGACTAATAAACTTAGTCACAAGAAAGGCAACCACTCGAGGATTGCCCACAGGAACTCCAAGCCCATTCCTATTCTAACTCACTATTGTATCAGGTGGTAACTAGAAGCAGAACCAGTAATTACCCCTTCTTCCTAACTCGATGGTGTTCAACCCAGTTGTCTCCAGTCGAGATGAGCCAACTCAAGATTATACGCTAAACGTGGTACCGTCTGCTCAGTAAATGTTACATTACAACTGTACAAGACATTGGTCCAGCCACAGTTGGAGCACTGCGTACAATTCTGGTCCCCCTGCAATCGAAAGGATGCAAAAATGATTTACAAGGATGTCATGGGGACTGGAACGTTTGAATTATAAGGAGAGGCTGGGACATTTTCTTCCCTGGAGCATAGAGGTTAATAAAATCATCAGGGGTATAGATAAGGTGAATAAGGTGAAGTAGAGGAGTCCAAAACTAGAGGGCGTAGGTTTAAGATGAGGGAAAAGATTTAAACGGGACCAGAGGGGCAACTCTTTCACACAGAGGGTGTTGCGGATATGGAATGAGCTGCCAGAGGAGGTGGTAGAGGCGGGTACAATTACAACAGTTAAAACACATTTGGACAGGTACATGGATAGGAAAGGTTTAGAGGGATATGGGCCAAACACAGACAAATGGGACTAGTCCAGTTTAGGAAACTTGATCGGGTTGGACAAGTTGGGCTGAAGTTCCTCTTTCCGTGCTGTACATCTCGGAGTCTTTTCCAATGTGGCCACGGTGACAGAAAGTCCAATATCAAGGTGCATCCCACAATGAATACTTTCAACAAGAACCTCAGAATAAAACAGCAATTACCAGTGTTGGTGCTGAGAAACTGGTTTTATTTACAGAGACCCATGAAGTGGATAACATTAACACCCTTCAATTCCACAGGAACATTTTCTTTTTAAAAAGATGTTTTGACTGCCATAATGCAGGTTTGAAAATAATGAGAATGGCCACCAGCAAATCGAAACATTGAATGGTAATTAACCCGGGTTTTATTTATGCCTCAAACAGATTCAATAGCCAAAGACAAACATAAGTTATCAACATTGAGCAATGTCTGTTACTGTACGTTACTGGCAGGAATGGTAATGGGAAACCATTTGAATGGATAGAAAGATTCTGCCATGGTGTTGACCTTGATGGAGCTGCAGATGGAACAAAGGCGATTTCTGAACTCTCAAGTCTTTGGCAATGGAGTGGAAGTGTTCCTTTCTACCCCGGCAGACAACAGGGCACCCACAATGAAAAGGAAATAGATCCCATCTGCAACAATGCGTTTCGGTAACCTGTTCTTTCCCCAGGTAGATATGCGTGTACCACCCAAGACAAAAAAAAAACATTCAATCAGTTGCTTTATGCACAGAACTCCTTCCTGAAGACTTTCCCTACCTCCAAGCCACACAGGTAAAGCTTGGGAAGTTTAACGGGATGGAGATGCCTGAGATATCAGAGTGAGTGCAGGGGAGACTTGGAGAGGAGAGATGCCATTTAAATAAATGGTCACTGTAAAGACATGTTTTGCCATGAAATTAAAGGATTGAAATTCCCTCCCCATCCCCCCCTACACCTCATTCGTGGTGGCAGTACCCATAGTTGAAATCACTGTTGTTACATCCGGTATGCATATGCATTAAAATATAGATGCAGTGCCATTAACACAACAGGAGGTGGCATTTCATTCCCATCAGGTACTTCAAAAATTGTCAACTGAAAAAAACAGGGTTAAAATCAACCCGAGGGGAAATAAGTCTTCTGGAAACAGACATTACAGTGACTCTCCAGTAGATGGAGTGCTTGCTACCATTAGGTGGCTTTAATGGATAGGAATCTCCTGTACAAAAAGGTTTATTCTGCACATTACTGGGGTATTAGTGAACTTTCTCACCCTCCCGGTATTTCCTCAGCCGAAGGCACTGATGCAAGTTAGGAGTATGGTGCCATGGGTGCTAGCAATACCCTTAAGCTCATTCAAATGACTAGTCTTCACGCGAGCCTTGCTGATGAGAACCAGTAGCTAGTTCAGCAGCTGGGAAGGGTATTGCAGCGGAATTAAAGTTTGCTCCTGCCCTTGCTGAGCATCGATTCAGACACTTCCCAAGAGGACCACCGGACAACAATCAAAAGAGCAGGAACGCTGGGCTCCTGAACCAAAATGTGGCGTGTGGTAGAGTTTGACCGTCACTAGTCAACATCAGCAGTATTCAAGAAACAAACTTGGGGAGGTTCCTGATAAGTGCATCATGAAGCAGCATTGCCTAATGTGCCTGCTGAGAATGTGGAGAAACCCTGCATCAAGGTACTCGTGTAACACAATGGTCCATTTGGAAGTGCAACACAGATCACTGTATCCTACTGCCCCACTGGCAGATCCAGCAGTTTAACACTGGAAACCTTAAAACATTCACTATAACATCACTTTAAATTATATGTTTACTCCTCTCATTTACACATTAAATATATATAGCACTATTCACAGTTAAGTACAGGAGTTTACAGTCTCACATAAAAGTGATTCTCCACATAAGCAATTTTGATATAAACTGTATCAATGCTTAAAATGTTGCTCTGAAGAGACAGCTTCCAGAAAGTGAATATAGGGATATAAAAACACAGCACTTCAAAAACAATTATACAATTGTTTGTACTAGGTCCCGACCCGTTTCGTTCTAAATCTGAAATTCAAAAACATGCAGCAACATCTTACATCAGCCACCTGTTCTCATTTTCAGGGGACACATTCGCTGATGCATCAAACTGGACTAAACCAAGTTAAGGAAAAGGTCTTTTATGGGCACAAAGCATGGGCGGAGTTGAAAAAACTGGAAAAAAGATTCAATTAGGATTCAAATTCGATAACAGCCTCTTCATACATAATGACTCAGTAACCAATTATCAGCTGGATGTTATACACAGTGCTGCTTTTCATCACACGCTCTCACTGTCATAGCCTGAATGAAAATCTCCAGTTGGTGAATTAGTTTTAACCTAGAGACGGAAGATAGAAAGCTATATACATGAATGACGGCCACAAACTAACCCACTCCAGGACTGGATAGCATCAGGATAGTTTTTAAAAGGCTATGCCGAGATGGCAGATCACATGGATGTAAAACGCAGCTTCTACACGCACAGGTGGCAAGGCGGAGCTGACTGATTTTCCACATGCGTTTCCTCCCCCTTCTCTCGTATGTGCGTCCTTTTCCCCAACAAACCAAACATTGGAAAACCAAACGTCTGTGTCGGATTTCCATGTTGCAGCATTATGGGGCATCTGGCAGAACCGCCAATGATAACGGTAATGGTGTAAGTTTGTTTGGAGGGACGGAGTCTCAAGATTCTCCAGTTTATGGGTAGGAACAAAAAAATGGGCTAAATTCACAGCAGGGAAGTATATAGCTGCCGAAACCTTTTGGACCCAAGGATAGCAGTCCGATAGAAAAGTGAAGATTTACTTTGACGACCAGACCCCATGGATATTTTCTGTTCACTACAGCTAAGACTATCTAAATTAAATAGTATCTTACAAAGAGGTACTCCTCAAGGTGCTGACTTTTCCCTGGATAAAGTTGCACTCTCCGGTACATTTGTCAAGTGGTCTTTTAAAGTGAGAGCCTAGACAGACTGTCTGTACAGTGTGCGCACATCAATCATTATAAATATCCACACAAGTGCACTGTCCGCAGGAGTCTCTGCAAGGTGATCACCAGCACAAACCCCAATTATTATCCCCCCAAAACCCAGAGGTGCTTCTCAGCATCTGTTGATCCCTCTTTAGGGTGATTATCTAAAGAGTTTCCTTAAAAATAAAGAGGATAATTTGGTGCAACGCATATTTACAACATGAATAATCGAGGGGTTCAAGTGACTCTTTTGAACCAAGTTTGGGGTTTTTGCCAATGCACTGAATGAACTCAGACTGCATCAATGCTTAGTGGCTGGGTTACCTATGTATTCAAGTCATTATGACCGCTATTGCCCATAAACGTCTGATCTTTGAGACCAGAAGGATTGTTGTGCTCCACGTTACATTGATATCACTGCCGCCAAGACAATGTCAGAAATGACCCCAGGAGAAAGGCCAGTGAGCACTTCACTGCTGTGGCATTGGCAAACTACATTAGCCACAATTTATCAGAGAGACAATTGTCCACCTTGTAAAACAACAGTTTTCAGCAGGTTCGGAATTGAATAAAACAAAACAAATGTTCATCTGTGATCAACAATGCCGTCTGTGGTACAAATAAGAAATAAAAACATTCTATGCATTTTTAAGAACTAAAATATTTTCAGCAATTTTCTATACAAACATGAAACAGTTCTAGTGCAAACATCACATCAAAAACCGGTGCCACCATCTGATTGGGGATTCGAGAGGATCAAGGTACAGTGGAAAACCTCCCTTTCTTTTGTCTCGTAAAGAAAGTAGGAATGAAAAAAAAAACCGGTTTGAGTTGAGTTTTGTTGAAGCTTGTTTATATTAACAAATTGGGTTCTTGCTCCCCAGGATTTCCTTGTAAAACCAGCTGGTGGTCCTCACACAAGTACAAAAAACACAAAGGTGAAAAAAAAATCCAAAAACCAACATGCAAAAGGAGAATGGTCATTAGAAGGCGGCAGGTAACATGGCATAACCTTATAAACCTTCAGAGAAAATTTCCAATTGCTTATATAAACGTTCAAGTAAGAGTGAATACATTGGACAATAACCATTAGGTGGAACACTGACCCATTCATTTCTGTTTAAAATGAATCAATCATTCACTGTCCTTTTAATTTAGAGATGCACTACTTCTCTGCAGGCATCAGAAATGTATTATCCAGGGATCTGAAGGGTCTACTTCCCTCCATACATCCTCTCAATATCATTGAGGTAGTGGTTCTTTATTTCTTTCCTCTTGAGCTTGAAGGCGTCCGTTACCAAACCAGTCTCTGGAGTCCATGGTTCTGGGCTCAACCGAACTTTCACAGGGACCTCAAACTTCTCTAACTTGCCTGTTGCAAGACAAAACATCAAAGCATATCACAACTTATCCTGTTGAAAACCTCCACGCTTTCAATTACTTATTGGGTTGGGTTCTCCCTGTAAAAGCCACACATCTCAAACTCGTTTTCAGTTACCTTCTACCCAAGAGAGAAGGTGCCATTACACCTGCCTGTTCTTTTCACTTAGACTTTTTACAAAATGACTCAAGAAAATCAAGCACTTGGAAACCAATTCTACAAGTTCCCGCCTCACTAGCTTCAGGGCAGGACTCCAGAACAGCAACCTGTCAAAGACCAAGTATCTTCATTTTGAGACCTTACACCCCAGTAGTTTGAAGAACGTGGTATTCAATTAAAGTCAGAACATGCATGGTGGCACAGCGGGGAACACTGCTGCCTCTCAGCACCAGCGACCCAGATTCAAACCCAGCCACAGGTGGCAGTGCAAACCCCGCACAGACATTCCTGTCGTCTCTGCATGGGTTTCCCCCAAAGTCCATGGATTAGCCATGCTTAATTGCCACTGAATGTAAGGGGGATTAGCAGGGTCAATATGTGGGGTTACAGCCTGGGTGGGATTGTTGTTGGTGCAGACTCGATGGGCTGAATGGCCTCTTTCTGCACTGTAGGGGTTCTATGTCATTTCAACTGTGACATATGCTAAAGAGCAGAAACTGTCGATCAAGAAAATTGGATCAATGTTTCTCCCAGTTTTATCACTTGTCTACATTTCAGCACTAATCATACAAGGAGCGTTTGAAGACTCTGGGTCTATACTCAATTGAGTTTAGAAGGATGGCAGGGGAGGTGGGTGGGGTGGAAGACTGAAAGGCCTGGATAGAGTGGATGTGGGGAAGATGTTTCCATTAGTAGGTGAGACTCGGATCCGAGGGCACAGACACAGAGTAAAGGGTGAGGAGGAATTTCTTCAGCCAGAGGGTGGTGAATCGGTGGAATTCATTGCCACAGAAGGCTGTGGCAGCCAGGCCATTGACTGTATTTAAGACAGAGATCGATTCCCTTACCAGTGAAGAATCTAAAGGTTACGGGGAAGAGGGATAGAGAATGGGGTTGAGAAACATATCACCCATGCTCGAATGGCAGAGCAGACTCTGTGGGCCAAACTGAAAGACACCCGCTGCAGTAAACATTCCTAAGCCAGCTATACCAAGTGGAGACTGATTAATGAACTATACTCACTGGACGCTGATGCTTCTTTGATCTCCCGCAGCACCTCGGCTTCCATCTTGCTATTGTTACAAATTTCCTCCCATGTTCCCTGAACTTGTTTCTGCTCCGCAAGGGCAGTCAGTTTCTTCTGATTGGGTACCACAAAACTAATCACATAAGACTGATCACTGTGAAGGAAGCACGTGGGGGTTCAGGCACAAGAGATCAGAATTTGAATCTCACCCATGAATACTTTTCATTTCCTTTACGCTTTTTCATCATCCAGAGACTGACGAGCTTGAAAGATTTTTGCCACTGATTAGATGGGCGACACTGTGGCACAGTGGTTGGCACTGCTGCCTCTCAGCGCTAGGGATCCAGATTCGATTCCCGGCTTGGGTCACTGTGTGTGGAGTTTGCACGTTCTCCCAGTGCCTGCGTGGGTTTCCTCCGGGTGTTCCGGTTTCCTCCCACAGTCCAAAGATGTGTGGGTTAGGTTGATTGGCCATGTTAAATTAACCATAGTGTCAGGGGATTAGCAGGGTAAATGAGAGGTTACAGGAATAGGGCCTGGGTGGGATTTTTGTCTGAGCAGACTCGACAGGCCAAATGGCCTCCTTCTGCACTGTAAATATTCTATGCATTCTATGATTGGCCATGGTAAATTCTCCCTCAGTGTACCTGAGCAGGCGCCAGAGTGTGACGACTAGGGGATTTTCACACTAACTTCATTGCAGTGTTAATATAAGCCTACTTGTGACGCTAATCAATAAACTTAAAATATTTCTGCCCTTTGTTTTGCCCGAACAGAAACCATGTCAAGGACAACATTCTACCCACGTTACAATGACCACAGCACTGAGGTCTGACCACTACCTCAAGCACAATAAGATTGTTTGCCTTGCACTAACTTCTTCCCTGGTCAGCATGGGGTTTGACTGCTCCATTTAACACAGGAATAATATTCTTCCACTTGTTTTTTTTAAATTATATCACCCAATATGGGCCTCACTGGCTAGGCCAGCATTTATTGCCCATCCCCAATCGTCCTCGGGAAGACAGTAATGACCTACTTTCTTGAACTGCTGCAGTCCATGTGGTGTAGGTACACCCACAGTGCTGTTAGGGAGAAAGATCCAGGATTTAGACCCGGTGACAGTGAAGGAATAGTGAGATAGTTCCAAGGATGACATGGTGACACAGCGGTTAGCACTGCTGCCTCTCTCATTAAAAATTAATTTACATTTATGACCATGGGCTATATCTGCCTTCAGTTGACCTGCCTTCAAACAAAGGAAACCTAATATTTACAAAACCTGTTTGAGTATCTGACAAATGGGAGAACAGCTACAACCTTATAATTAACTGCAGAAAAAGATGACGGGTTTGTGATTAGGTCCTACCTGTTTGCATACGCACAAATGTTATCAATGAGGGAACAGCTCTTTAAGGCAGATTCCACCTTGCCCAGAGACACGTACTCTCCAGCTTGCAGTTTTACTAAATCTTTCTTGCGATCTATGGGATAAACAGTTACACTGTCACAAAACGAGTTCAAATTCATTATAAACTAGACAGAGAGAGTGATGAATAAGTGATTAGACCGTAGCTCCAAATACTAAATTTAAAAAAAATACAGCAAAGGGAGTGATTTCAAGACTGAAATGTTGTCCGGTTGTTCAAATGAGGTCACAGCACAAGCTCACCTCAGGCAGCACAGAACTACCTCAACTTCCTGACATGATTAGAAACTTCAAATAAAAACTTTTAAGTAGCTCAGGGTAAGGATCCCACTGGAGGTTAAATTGTGCTGTTCGGAAGAAATGGAAGAGTTCTCATCTCATTAAGTATAAAGCAATTTATAAAATGCACTGTCTTAACAACATATGCCAAAATCTAGCAAGCGCTCCCAATGAAATCAGAATATTCTTCCACCTGTGTGTTTTTTAAATTAGATCACTGAACTTGGGCCTCACTGGCCAGGCCAACATTTATCGCCCATCCCTAACTGCCCTCGGGAAGACGGTGCTGATTTGCTTTTTTGAACCGCTGCAGTCCATGTGGCGTAGGTACACCCACAGTGCTGTTAGGGAGAAAGATCCAGGATTTTGACCCAGTGACAGTGAAGGAACGGTGATATCGTTCCAAGTGGTGTCCCGACTCGGTGAAATTTAAGTTCCACCAGCTGCCTGCGGATTGCTAGTTCAGGGACATTATCACTGCGCCACCACCTCCCCACTGTTCTTCTGAAGGTGCAACGCCAGTCCACCAGGGATTCAGAACGATCATTCTTTACCAGCTAGCCCAGATAACAACTATAGGCAAGGTACGTAACAGGAATAGCATAAGCACGAATCCACATTGTATATTCAACCAAAGCCCAGAAATACAGCACGGATAGTGAGCACAGCTGACACTTACTGGCTGATCTCCCCACCAGAGAGGGATCAACTGGAATTACTATTGATACTGATCAAGTCCAGAGCCACTGTGGTCCGCTTGTTACAGTATTACACACCATACTGTAGCTTGTTACAGTATTACACACCATACTGTAGCTTGTTACAGTATTACACACCATACTGTAGCTTGTTACAGTATTACACACCATACTGTAGCTTGTTACAGTATTACACACCATACTGTAGCTTGTTACAGTATTACACACCATACTGTAGCTTGTTACAGTATTACACACCATACTGTAGCTTGTTACAGTATTACACACCATACTGTAGCTTGTTACAGTATTACACACCATACTGTAGCTTGTTACAGTATTACACACCATACTGTAGCTTGTTACAGTATTACACACCATACTGTAGCTTGTTACAGTATTACACACCATACTGTAGCTTGTTACAGTATTACACACCGGTGTGGTTAGTACAGGACCATCACGAGAACAAAATATTTCCAGAATTCAAAGGAAAATGGGCGCCCAGTCTTGGGATGAAAAAGAGTAAAGGGCTGGGAAAACTCAGCAGTCATGATGTGGAGATGCCGGCGTTGGACTGGGGTGAACACAGTAAGAAGTCTCACAACACCAGGTTAAAGTCCAACAGGTTTATTTGGTAGCAAAAGCCACTAGAGCTTTCGGAGCGCTGCTCCTACTCCCTGACGAAGGGGCAGCGCTCCGAAAGCTTGTGGCTTTTGCTACCAAATAAACCTGTTGGACTTTAACCTGGTGTTGTGAGACTTGTTACTGTGAAAACTCAGCAGATCAGAGAGAAACTGCACTGAGTTAATGTTTCCAGTCTGATGCAGTTCTGATTCCAGTCATATTGGACTCAAAATCTTAACATCCCTCTTTTTGGTTCCCCATTCAGTTTAGACCTTCCCTTTAACGCTTACCAATTATCTGTAAACAGCCATCTGGGTGGAATTCACCGACATCGCCTGTACAAAACCATCGCTGACCATTGCTGTCCTCAAAAAAATCATGACTGGATTTATTAGTTTTGAAGTACCCCATTGCCACATTCGGTCCACCAATCAGTATCTCTCCTCTGGGATGGGGCTGGTCGCGAGTGGTGTATCCACCTGGAGTTTAACAATAAGGGTTAGCAAGTACCAAGACCACAACTAAATCCCTTCTGAAACTTTTAGAAGTTTGTTAATTCAGTAAAACACCCAAGTTATTTATTAGCGCACACCCTGCACATGCACAGTGCCACATGCGTACACACCTTGCATATACGCAGCACCACGCATACACAACCAGCATGTACACAGTGCCAAGCGCATACACGCTCGCCTGCCCACACACAGCATCCCACACAGATAGTCTGTCAGATACACAGGAGACCATGTTCCACTGCAATCCCTTTTCCCCAATCCTACGTTGCTGAATAACTTTAGAACTCGGCACGGTGGCACAGTGGTTAGCACTGCTGGGTTCGATTCTCAGCTTGGGTCGTTGTCTGTGTGGAGTTTGCACATTCTCCCCATGTCTGTGTGGGTTTCCTCTGGGTGCTCCGGTTTCCTCCCAGAGTCCGAAAGACGTGCTGGTTAGGTGCATTGGCCATGATAAATAGATGGAGACCATTCAGCCCATCACAGCTCTAAGATTAATGCTGCCCACTGGCTCCTTCCGCATCATCCTGCCAGTACAATCGCTCAAACAAAGTCACCCAGAGATTTCCACTTTGTGGAATCTCACTCTGGACCTTGTGAAACAGAAAACAACATTCGATGTTTTAAAAAAAAAAAATGACCAACTGAAATTGACCCCAAACTTGTGACAGAATTGCTACAGGCCAGCGTCACATCTTAAATATCCTTCCCTCAGCGAGCAGTGTATCTAGTGTAGAAAGGCACACAAATTGGTGGTGTTGAGCAAGAGCTTTCAATTCTTGCCTCTAAATGATACAGTGCCAAGACATTCACGCCTACAGCAAGTGAATTACACAGCAGACAAGGGGAGTCAGTGTGTAGACTTTGTATAAGCACCTTCTTCCCAGTCTCTCAGTTTGATCTCGCAACAGATCAGCGGAGCTCCGACTCTGCCTGTGCTGTAGTCCAACACTGAAATTAGAGAAATACCATGGTTAGATTTTGGAATCCTTTCAGAAGTACGAGCAGCAAATTAAATAAATGGTGCCTTAAGCCACAGATATTTGCATCCAATTATGGAGCCATCGGTGTAGATAAAACATATAATCTCTCTGCGTGTACATCACCAGACTTCCATGTTCAGACATGCATTACGTCCATCAATTTCAGTATTGTTTTTCCACTTGAAAGATTGGTATTTAACAACAATGCATGCCTCTTGTTAAAGTAATTACGCATTTCTTAACGTTAGTATTTCCAGTCAAGCGCATAGAGCAGCATTAAACAATTATTGGTTAAGGGGAAAGGCTGATGCTTGTATATAGTTAACAAAAGCAGATTATTACATAGCTAACAAGAACAGCGCTATGTAATGCAGCAGAAGGATATTGCGTTACTGCAATCTAGTCAATTACGACAATCGAGTTTAAACAACACTTCTGTAAAAACAAAGATGCAGAAGCTCAGTTTAAAAGCTTTGTTTTCAGACTACCTCCTTGTCCCAACCCTCCCACCAGATGGAAGGCATGGAAAAATGGGTGAAGTGAAAAATAAGTGACAGTTCTTGGAAAGGTCAGTGGAAAATCCAAAATACTTGGGGGCAATCTTGGGCCAACTGCCTAAGAATTATTGCTTCCAAGTGTTACTCATGGTAGAAACTCGGAATGCCATTGAAATATTGGGCTTGTTAGCGAGAGCCAGCTACTCAAAGTGATCAAAAATACAAAGTGATCAAAACCTTAGGCTGCCTTTTTTTCACGTTAACTAATCTGCCTCATGTGCCCAGCTTTTTCCCAGCTCCTCTGTTTAAACATTGAAAGCTAAGGGACAAAACCTTATTTTCCATATCCTTGCAGCATTTTGATCAGCCATCTTATTTATTAAGCCTCAGAGGGGGGAAAAAGAAGACCCTTTTCATCAGTGGATCTCCTACACGAAGCAATTAATGCACAATCTCTTCCTTGCACATACACAGCCAAAAATGAAAATGGACTAGAATTTAGCACAAGAATTTGGGTAGTTATTCAAAGAAAAAGATAGGAAAAATATTACTCCAATTAATCAGGCTTCATGTCCCCACAATTTCACTTTATTCCCTCAAGTATATATCTTTTCATTCCACCAGGAAGGAGACACTTGGAAGGCTCAGTCACGTACATGGACTTGTGGGCCCACATTGCTGTGGATCTGGAGTCACATATAGGCCAGAACAGGCAAGGATTTCCTTCCCTGAAGGACATTAGTGAACAGGATGGATTTCGATAATCTTCATTAGACTTTTAGGAAATTCAAATTCCACCATCTGCCATGGTGGGATTCGAACCCAGAGCATCTCTGGATTACTAACTAGTCCAGTGAAAATACCACCATACCGTCACCTCAGCATATTAAAATGTGCCCAGTTAGCTTCCTAGATCATTTCTCTTGGCCTCCCAGAAGCAGCTGCCACTCGCCAAGTAGCACGATTTTCTTTGATGGTTCCAGTTCTCACCTTCAGTGATAGTTCCGGCACCACACGTCTCAGTCAGGCCGTAACCCTGCCCGACTGGACAGCAGAAACACACATTCATAAACCTCTGCGTTTGTGGAGAGAGAGGAGCTCCTCCAGACAGCATCATTCGAACACTTCCTCCCAACAGGGCTTTCACCTTTTTAAATAAGAGACTGCGATAAACACAAAAAAAAACTCCCATTAAAACTGGGCACGGAAGAAATGATATTTAATATGGTGATTCCAAATACCCAAAACACACAACTGTACACATCTGCAAGCACGTAGGACTTCCTTCCATAAAGTCTATGAAACAACTTTAAAAAAAAATTATAGCATATTTAACACAAAATGCTCCAAGATGTTGCAAAAGAACATTATGAAACCAAGTATGACAGAGCCAACTGGGTTAAATAACCAAAAGCATGATCAAAGACGTAGATTTTACAGAGTTTCTTAAAGGAGAAGAGAGAGATGGAGAGGCTTTTGGAAATAGGGTGGGAATTAGAGTTTAGAACCAAGGCAACTAGACTACCAATGGTAGAGCGATAAAATTCAAGGATAATGGAAATATTTAGTTCAGTTCATTTATTAGTGTCACAAGTAGACTCACATTAACACTGCAATGAAGTCACTGTGAAAATCCCCAAGTCGCCACACTCCGGCGCCTGTTGGGGTACACCGAGGGAGAATTTAGCACAGCCAATGCACCTAACCAGCACATATTTGAATTGTGGGAGGATACTTGAGCACCCGGAGGAAACCCACACAGACACGGGGAGAACATGCAGACTCCGCACAGACAGTGACCCAAGCCGGGATTCAAACCCAGGTCCCTGGCACTGTGAGGCAGTAGTGCTAACCACAGATATCGCGGAGGGCTGGAAGGGGGGGGGGGGGGGGGAAAGAGGGGTTGGGTAGGCCAAGAAGGGAATCAAAAACAGGGATGAGATTTCTAAGATCAAAGTTTTGCTTCACCGAGAGAGAGTCAATGTAGGACAGTGAGCACTGGCGTGACAAGGGAACAGAACTTGCTGCAAGTTCAAACACAGGCAGCAAGGTCTTGGATGATCTCAAGTTTAAGGAGCGTAGAATGTGGGAGAGCAGCCAAGAATGTGTGGAATACTTGAGTCTAGAGGTTAAGGAAGGCACGAAAGAGGACTTTAGCGCCAGATGAGCTGAGAGAATAGTGAATTCAATGAGCTAGGAATAGGTCACCTTAGTGATGGCATGAATGTGCGGTCAGAAGCTCAACTGGAGGTCAAATAGAACAAAGCTTTTAATAGTCTGATTACCGTGTGTAATGGAGTTTGCAGTTAGGGAAGAGAGTTTGGAGCAGGGACTGAAAACAATGGCTTCAATCTTCCCAATAGTTAATTGGATGGGATTTCAGCCCATTCGGAACTGGACATCAGGCAAGCAGTCTGATAACAGTCTGATAAATGGAGCGAAAGTTGAGAGAGACGGTGGTGTTGAAGTGTTGGGTGTTGCCTGCATACATGTGAAAATTAATGTTGTCTCTTCAACTGATTTTGCCAGGAGACAATATATAGGTGAGAAATAGAGGGGACCAAGGATAGATCCTTTAGGGACAGCAGAGGTAACATCGAGAGAGCTGGAAAAGCAGCCATAAAATTCTGGAAAAACAAATTGGTCAAAATAATAACCTGTATATTTTGAATTGGTAGCAGGCATATTAAAATGTTCTGCTGGATGAAAACCAACTTGGTACTTGTGTACCCGAGCTTCCAAAACTGTGCTCCCATTGTTTGAACTTGTGACAAGTCTTGTTCACCAACCCAATGCCCTACAATGGCACATGGCCCAGAAATGGTTCCATTTAAAATCGCCATGCTGGTTTTCAAATCCAGCCAAGGCCTTGCCCCTTCCTATCTCCACAACTTTGTCCAGTCCCACAACCCTCAGGGATATCTGCAGCTCCTCCAATTCTGACCTGTTGCATATCCCTGATTTTAAGTGTTCCACTTCAAATGTCTAGACCCTAAGCCCTGGAACTGGACAGAAGGGGTAGGCTAGAAAGTAGAGTTGAGGCCACAATCTAGATCAGCCATTATTTTATCAAATGGAAGAGTAGGCTCGAGGGGCTGAATGGCCTACTCTGGCTCCCAATTTAGATGCAACTTGCTTCCTACACCTCATACCTCTCTCTCTTTTCTTCAAGATGCACCTTAAAATCTATCTTTGACCAAACCTTTGGTCATCTGCCCTAATACATGAGGAGAACTGGACAGAGAAGGGATTGGACAGCATAGATAGAGAGAAACTGTTCTCGCTCATAAAAGAACAAGAGGGCACAAATTTAAAGTGATTTGCAAAAGAAGCAAATGTTACATGAGAAAAAACATTTTCACACAGTGAGTGGTTCAGATCTGGAATGCACTGTCTGAAAGTGTGGTGGAGGCAGGCTTGATTGAGGCATTGAGGAGGACAGGAGATGATTGCTTGAATAGGAACACTGTGCAGTGGTATGGGGAAAAGGCAGAGGTATGACACTAAATCACCATGCACATTTGGAGAGCCGGTGCAGATGCAATGGGCTAAATGGCCTCCTTCTGCGCCATAACAATTCTGTGATCTCCCGATGTGGTTTGGTAGTATCACACTTGTGTCTTGTAGATGGCAGACAGGTTTTGGGAAGTTAGGTGGTGAGTTAATCACTGCATAATTCCCAGCCTCTGCTCTTGTAGCTACACTATTTATATGGCTGATCCAGTTGGATCAGCCATTTTTTGGTCCATCACACACCTGTGGAAGTACGCTTCAGATATAAACATACAGGATGCAGATGACTGGAGAAGTGAATAATATCTGTAGAACCTGACTCAAGATAATAATTCCTGGATGCTATCATTTACAAAAACAGCCAAGAAATGATACCGCATTTGAATTTATTTCTGATCAAGCAGATTCGGTGTTTTTCCTTGGTGGAGAGCATTATAGTGGGTTAGTGGTCTCACCTTTTGAGGAGCCAGCTGTGACATTAAACAGTCTTGAAGTTACATTGGAAGAGGTACGGCTGGAGATAAATGGCATTGGGGGGGGGGGGGGGGGGCTACGCAGTTTAAAACTTAAATTAACTTTAAAGAAAAGGCCTCGTTCATGAAGAAAATGACTAGGGGTAGATTCTGTTAGAAACAGCCACACTGAGCTATAAAACACAGAGGGGGGTCAGGTAAGAGAGAACATATTAAATTTGCAGCTACCGCCATAATAAACTACATACAGATACGGAATTAAAATTCAGTGTGAAATAAGTTGGCCCTGTTTAAGGGGAATTCCAGTATTATTCAAGCAAAGTCCTGGTCAGCAAACTTTAATGAGTGCATTCCTTTTATCGAAGAGGGTGGAGCTAATTCGCATCTCATTACAATGGCATCCAGCTCCCTTTAGATTTCAAATCTTTCAAACGGAGGTGTGCTTGCTTTAATGATAGTTAACCACCTCAAAGCAATTAATCGGCGAGAGAAATTTCCTATTTTCCTTACATGTTGCAGAGGGGTGCATCGTAACCTCTCTTGATCTGTTCCAATTTGTAATCATAACCTAGTTTAAACAGGGTCCTCTGTACGTAGTTCATCTCCTGCACCTTGCTCATGACATTTTTGTAGATTCGATCCATGATTTCCTAAAAAGGTAAAAGCAGAGAGTTATCAAAAGTGGTGGAATGTCTCAGTATTAGAGGAGAAAACGCACTTCTCAAATAGAATATTGGATTAATTATCTTCATATCTGTTAGCAAACTTTGACATTTTAATACCATCGACTAAATTTGCCAAACTGGTACATTAGAGCCTTCTTAAAGTAAACTGAAGATTTTAAAATCCACACAAGCCAATCCCCTCAAGCCCCGATTATTCTTTGCGTGTTGTAATTTTATTAAAAACGGCCCTCCAGATTGAAAGGCTGAACATATAAAAGCTCTGATTATTCACTCACTGGAACAGCTGCCATCAGTGTTGGCTTCAGGACAGAACAGTCACCCTTACTGCCCTTCTTGATCTTAGTTGACTGCAAAACAATAGAAGAAAGCACAGCTAAACAATGGTGTACTGACGACACACACACATTTGTTCGACCCTACATTCAGCCAATGCACAAACTGATGCAAACAGTCAATTAAAATCAATGCAGTAACGTACAAGTTGAGATAGAGTGCAGAGCAAGCGTACAGCAAGCAGTGTGCGCAGGGAAAAATAACCTCCCACTTCTAAGTAAAAGTCATTTATATTTTGGATAACTGCTGAGGGAGCATGTAATTCCATTTAGTGTGTGCAGGAAAATTATTCATTCCCCTTGGGTTGTTGAGAAGGGATTGGACAAAGTGGCCTGCAGCTTTACAAAACAATTACAGCACAAGTGACAAGCGCTGCTGCCGCACAGAGCCAGAGACCAGCGGTCAACTCCGGCCTCCTGCTTGGAGTTTGCAGGTTCTCCCAGTGTCTGCTTGGGTTTCCTCCGGGTGCCTCCCACACTCCGAAGATGTGCAGGTTAGGTGGATTGGCCAGGCTAAATTGCCCCTCAAGTGTCAGGGAGATTAGCAGGGTAAACACGTGGGGTTACAGGGATAGGGCCAATAGGTGGGATTTTTGACAGTGCAGGCTCGATGGGCCGAATGGCCTGCTTCTGCACTGTGGGGATTCTATGATCTTCTGCCAGGAACTTAGTTGTAGCCTTACCAAAATCCCTTCGCTGGAAAGTCCGAAACATTGCTCACCTGATCAGACAGGGTTTGGGGAGACGAGTAACCAATTCGACAGCCATAGGCAACACAGGAGATTTCGGCAGTAAGTTCCAACACATGAGCTAAAGGCAGGTATCCAATATATGTATCTTTGGGTCTAGAAAAAAAGTCAAATTTAGCATATTTAGTAAACTCTAAAGAGGACTCAGGCTGAAGCATCAATTGGTTCAACACAAAGAACTCGTTTTAATCCTCAGAAATTTTGGAATTATATAATGCAAGATTTCAGGAGCGATTTATTCCTAAAGCTTGGGATTTAGTTTTGAAAACTTTTGCGCAGTTTCTTTAAAAAAGGATGCACCGAGATTAAAAGCAAGCACTCATTAGATCTTTCCTACAGACACTCAGCAGGAAATATGACTGCAAGATACAAACATCCCATCTTTGAAACAAGCGAGGGGGGTTTAGGACAAAAATCCCAATCCAAGTAGACAAAAAGAAAAGAACCCCGAACTTCTGAATATTGGGCACACCCTGGTCCAGAATTACACACACCAAACAGGTGGCACAGTGGTCAGCACTGTTGCCTCACAGCGCCAGGGATCCAGGTTCAATTCCGGCCTCGGATGGCTGTCTGTGGGGAGTTTGCACATTCCCCCCCGTGTCTGCGTGGGTTTCTTCCGGGTGCTCCGGTTTCCTCCCACACAAACTTCCTTTTACAAACTCAGGACATCTAAAAGTACCAGCAGCCAGTTAAAGTATTTTGTGTGTCATCATTATTATAAAGTATTTCGATATGGCAAGCTCCCACAAACAGAAGTGAGACCATGATCACTGTTTTAGGTTAAGGGAAATTGCCCAGGACACCAGGGAGAAAGAACATCCTTGCGCTTCTTCAAAGCAGTGCTGTGGTATCATTCCTGGCCCCCTTCAATGGGAGATGGGGCCTCAGATTAATGTTTCACCCAAAGGAGAGCATCATCAACAGTGCAGCACTCCCTCAGTACTGCAATGGAGTATCGGCCTTGATCTTGTGCTCTGCAGTGGGATTTGAACCGATAAACTTTTGGGCCACGGCTAACAGCACGTCCAGAAATAATCATTCAGTATGTTTTCATATTGGAATGTTGTGCATTGATACATTAAAAAAAGGAGGCCATTCAGCCCTTTGCACCTGCTCTGCCATTTATAATGATCATGGCTGATCATCAAATTCAATACCCTGATCCCACCTTCTCCCCATTTCCCTTGAGCCCCAAGAGCTGTATCTAATTCCTTCTTGAAATCACAACATTTTGGCCTCAACTACTTTGTGGCAATGAATTCTACAGATTCACCACCCTGTGGGTGAAGAAATTTCTCTCTATGGAGTCAGATAAACTAGAGGTGTTTGCAGTTACTTCAATGCGTCATGTAAAGCCTGGAGCTGACCTTCCAAACTTTTGAGAAAAAAAAAAAGAGGCAAACCCACATGGACAATCCGCAACAATAATGACCACATTTCTCCAAGTTTAAACTATCAAAATGGAAAACAGGAGAGTTTCAATGAGCAGTGCTGTGGTGAGTCAGTGTTCAACAACACAACATCCAGTCGTGTGATATTCATCCACTCGGATTTCAGCCAAACTCAAAGGAAAGGCTGAGAACTTAAGCCAATGTTTCAGCTTCCTCCCCCACCGCCATCTTGTCACTTCCTCTGGAACAGGAGGTTTCAAAATGCTTCCCAATTACCCGCCATCGCAGAGTAACGCTGGGCTTAAGCTTTTTTTAAAAAAAAATAAAAGGGAACAATTAAAAACTGACAATTTTGACAGGGCCAGTTTACCCAGGTTACTTTCTCAGGAAATTTGGCATGTCCGCGATGACTCTCGCCAACTTTTACAGATGCATCCCAGAAAGCATCCTTTCTGGTTGTATCACAGCTTGATATTGCTCCTGCTCTGCCCAAGACCGCAAGAAACTAAAAAGGGTCGTGAACGAAGCCCAGTCCATCACTCAAACCAGCCTCCCATCCATTGACACTGTCTACACTTCCCACTGCCTCAGAAAAGCGGCCAGTATAATCAAGACCCCACGTGCACACTCTTCCACCTTCTCCCGTCGGGAACAAGACACAAAAGTCTGAGGTTATATACCAACCGATTCAAGAACAGTTTCTTCCCTGCTGCCATCGTACTTTTGAACGCACCTACCTTGCATTAAGTTAATCTTTCTCTACACCCTAGCTATGATTATAACGCTACATTCTGCACTCGTTTCCTTCCCTAAGGTATGCTTTACCTATATAGCGCGCAAGAAACAATACTTTTCACTGTTTGCTAATACATGTGACAATAATATATAAAATCAAGTGAGACTGAATGTTCTTAATTCAACAATAAGCTGGACCTCCCTGAAATTTTAGTAAAGGAAGTACAGAAAGATTACCTACTTACCCAAGCCCGGGTATCCTTTGACATTGGCCAGTCATACCCGCTATCAAGTTACTGTGAATCATCATCACGCCCTTTGGGTGACCTGTCGAGCCACTTGTGTACATCACCACAGCCAAGTCCGATGGAACAGGCCGAGATGGGGTTCTGTCCACTGTGAAGGAGACACCCATAATCAAATCAGTGCTATGCCAAGGAATTATCATCTCAGTACAAAATATCACCTCAAGGTTACAGTATTCCATTCTAAATGTGCAGACAAGTTGGAAGATAAGCTGTCTAAGTGTCTTGTGATGCATAATTCTGATCAGGGGGGCCACTAATTGAAATTGCATGAAGTATTATGGAAACACTAGAAATAAATTAAGGATATGGCACAGTGGTTAGCGCTATTATCTCAGCGCCAAGGACCTGGGTTCAATTCCAGCCTTGGGTGACAATCTGTGGGGACTTTGCACCTTCTCCGTGTCTGCGTGGGTTTCCTCTGGGTACTCTGGTTTCCTCCCACACTAAGAAATCTCACAACACCAGGTTAAAGTCCAACAGGGTTTATTTGGTAGCACAAGCCTTCGGGGCGCTGCTCCTTCATCAGCTGAGTGAGGAGCTGTGTTCACAAACAGATCATATAAAGACACACACTCAAGTTACAAGATAATGGTTGGAATGCGAGTCTTTACAGGTCATCAAGTCTTAAAGGTACAGACAATGCGAGTGGAGAGAGGATTAAGCACAGATTAAAGAGATGTGTATTGTCTCCAGCCAGGACAGTTAGTGAGATTTTGCAAGCCCAGGCAAGTCATGGGGTTTACAGATAGTGTGACATGAACCCAAGATCCCAGTTGAGGCCGTCCTCATGTGTGCGGAACTTGGCTATCAGTCTCTGCTCAGTGACTCTGCACTGTCGTGTGTCGTGAAGGCCGCCTTGGAGAACGCTTACCCAAAGATCAGAGGCAGAATGCCCGTGACCGCTGAAGTGTTCCCCAACAGGAAGAGAACACTCTGCCTGTATTCGGGCACTGCCCCTGGAAGAGTGTTCTCTTCCTGTTGGGGAACACTTCAGCGGTCACGGGCATTCTGCCTCTGATCTTTGGGTAAGCGTTCTCCAAGGCGGCCTTCACGACATAAGACAACGCAGAGTCGCTGAGCAGAGACAGATAGCCAAGTTCCGCACACGAGGACAGCCTCAACTGGGATCTTGGGTTCATGTCACACTATCTGTAATCCCCACGACTTGCCTGGACTTGCAAAATCTCACTAACTGTCCTGGCTGGAGACAATACACATCTCTTTAACCCTGTGCTTAACCCTCTCTCCACTCACATTGTCTGTACCTTTAAGACTTGATTACCTGCAAAGACTTGCATTCCAACCATTAACTTGTAAATTGAGTCGTGTCTGTATATGCCCTGTTTGTGAACACAACTCCTCACTCACCTGAAGGGACAGTGCTCCGAAAACTCGTGGCTTGTGCTACCAAATAAACCTGTTGGACTTTAACCTGGTGTTGAGATGCGCCGGCATCTCCACATCATTCCTCCCACACTCCAAAGATGTGGTTAAGTTGATTACCCCTTGTTAGGGGGATTAGCAGGGTAAATGCATGGGGCTAGGGACTGGGTAGGATTCAGGCTCAATGGGCCAAATGGACTGTAGTGACTGCACTGTAGATATTCTCTGATTCTCCCATTCCATGATGAAACTGGGATTTTAACAGGATTTTCCACAAAAACTGTAAAGCTGCAACCCTGATTATTCTAGACTTGCCTCACAGAATTTTATTTTGTGAAGTCCAGACAGGATGTTCTAGGTGGCAGAGAGGTGTGTATAGATACTGGTGTGATGATGGGAGAAAATATGAATTTAAATAATGTTGGGAGGGGTGTCTACAACGTGAAAGCAATCGGAGGGGAGTGGTGCAGGGAGGGGAATATGGAAGTATTACGGAGAAGATATTGGGGTTTCCAAGGAGTAAAGTTACAAAGTTAAAGTTTATTTATTAGTCATAAGTAAGGCTTACATTAACATTGCAATGAAGTTAATGTGAAATTCCCCTAGTTGCCACAGTACGGCGCCTGTTTGGGGTCAATGCACTTAACTAGTACGTCTTTCAGCATGTGGGAGGAAACCCACACAGACACTAGGAGAACGCACAAACTCCACACAGACAGTGACCCAAGTCGAGAATCAAACCCGGGTCCCTGGTGCTGTGAAGCAGCAGAGCTAAACCACTGTGCTGCCATGCCACCCATTGGCAGAAGTCTGGGATAAGCCATGCTAAGAGTATGAAGCAGTGGTTGTAGAATCGTACAGTGCAGGAAAGGCTCTTCGGCCCATCAAGTCTGCACCAACACATTAGATACGCCTGAACTCCCATTGGCCCATAGCCCTGATGGAAGATGGTTTGCTGATGCGCCAGCACCAAGACAGTGATGTTGAGCTTGGAAGCATTGGGGTGAATTAGCAGAGTATTGGGAGCAGAGTTACAGGGTATTGCCAAGGGAAATTGGGTTCCTACAGACCCAAGATCTGCTAACTCTGCATTAATTGTCATTACTCCCCAGAAAGGAAATGGACTTCCTTAGCACGGAGCTGGAGTTGCTCCATTATTTAGACATTGCCTAGAATGAGAGAGAATTTTACAGCATAAAACCAGGCCATTTAGCCCACTCAAGTCATCTCCTGTTCCTCTTCACCTCAATCCATCAGCATATTCTCACTCCTTGGTCCCTCATGTGTTTATCTAACTTTGAGCAGTGGAGCAGGCCCAATCAGATCATGGCTGATCGCTCCCTGCTCTCAAAATCACCTCCCCACCTGTTCCCCATATCCCTCCCTCTCTTTATTCATCTTCCTCTTGAAACCATTCAATGATTGAGACTCCACCACGCTATGGGGCAGCGAGTTCCACAAATTCTGCGAGTAGTTCTTCCTCATCCCAGTTTTAAATCTACTGCCTCTCAATCTATACCTGTGACCTCTTGCTCTAGATTGCCCCATAAAAGAGGAAACATTTGGTCTCCATTTACTTTATCAATCTCTTAAAATTTTATGTACCTTGATCAGATCCCCCCTCATTATTCTAAACCCTAGCGAGTACAAACACAAACTGTTTAATTTTTCCTCAGACATCAACCCTTCCATCCCCAGAATCAATCTGATGAACCTCCTCTGAACTGCCTCCAAGGCCACCACCTCCATCATCAAATAAGGAGACCAAAACTGGATACAATACTCCAGATGTGGTCTCACCAACACCCTATACAATTGGAACAACACTTCTCCAATTTTACACTCCAGTCCCCATGCAATAAATGCCAACATCCCATTTGCCTTTTGTATTTATTACATGCTGCACCTGCATACTGACTTTCTGCAGTTCATGAACATAGACACCCAGATCCCTCTACCCAGAACAAGGACACCCAGATCCCTCTTCCCAGATGCATTTTGAAACCGCTTCCCATTTAGGTAATAATTTGCCTTTCTATTTTTTTGCCAAAATGGACAATCTCACGTGTGCGAATGGGGGAAAAGCAAGGTAGAGAAGCAGTGAGGCCGAGGGAGGGAATTACAGGGCTTGGGGCCTTGTCCTGCTGAAGGCATGGCTGTCATTGAGAAGCATAATAAAACTGGGGATGCTCGAAGCCGTGAATTCAAGGAGGGCTGTCAGGTTGGAGGATATTACAGATAAAAGGGAGAGGAGAGACCAGTGAGGCATTTCATAGAATCACAGAAATCCTACAGAGCAGGAGGAGTCTGCAAATCTCACCCAGACCCTATTCCTGTAACCCTCACATATTTACCCCGCTAGTCCCCCTGACACTAGGATCAATTTAGCACAGCCAATCACCCTAACTTCGCACATCTTTGGACTGTTGGGGGAAACCGGAGCACCCGGAGGAAATCCACGCAGATACGGGAAGAAAGTGCAAACTCCACACAGATATTTGAAAACAAGGGTGATAATTTTAAAATCTATATTAATATAAAAGAGTAGCAATACGTTAGTTGTAAAAATTGCTGTATGCAGTGATGCCAGGAAATGGTCTGTATACATACCATTCTCAGGTTTGGCTCCAAGCTCTTCCACAGAAGCCATACTGTGAATCTGAAGAGCTTCTGGGTATCCTGAAGTATTGATGGCTTTCTTGTCCACATAGATGATATGTTTCAGCTTCTGGACTTTTGGTAGCACTTTCTGTCAACAAACAAAAATGTGGAAAACCATGAATGCAGGGATTACTAATGCTCAAAGCATTCCCGGATTTTAGGTTGGAATTTTGTACATCAATATCAAATCCCACAGAACCATGAATGTTTAAGGCACAGGAAGTGGCCACGTGATCCACTGCACTTGGTTGCCTCATTGTTTGAGCAATTTAAAATGAATCCCAATGCCCTTTGCTGCTCTCCCTGAATATATCCTTGTACCATCCTCTGCTTCAAGCACATATCCAACTTACACAAAGATGCGGCAGCGCACAATGTCAAAGTATGCCATTCTCAAACGACTCTCACCAACATTTACAGATGCACCATCGGAAGCATTCTTTCTGGTTGTATCACAGCTTGGTATGGCTCCTGCTCTGCCCAAGACTGCAAGGAACTACAAAAGGTCGTGAATGTAGCCCAATCCATTACACAAACCAGTCTCCCATCCATTGACTCGGTCTACACTTCCCACTGCCTCGGCAAAGCAGCCAGCATAATTAAAGACCCCACGCAGCCCGGACATTCTCTCTTCCACCTTCTTCTTTCGGGAAAAAAAGATACAAAAGTCTGAGGTCACGTACCAACCGACTCAAGAACAACTTCTTCCTTGCTGCTGTCAGACTTTTGAATGGACTTACCTTGTATTAAGTTGATCTTTCTCTACACCCTAGCTATGACTGTGACACTACATTCTGCACTCTCTCCTTTCCTTCTCTATGAACGGTATGTTTTGTCTGTATAGTGCGCAAGAAACAATACTTTTCACTGTATGATAATACATGTGACAATAATAAAATCAAACCAAAAACCTTCTTACACAAACAAATTTCTCTTAGCCCCTTTCCTTCCCATTATAACAATTTTAAATGAGTGATCTCCCAATCTGCCCACCAGAAAAAAGTGACCTTTCCCCATTTAACCAGATCAAGATCCTTTACAATTAAAAGCAAAATCTTAATTAAAATCTGAGTCCCGGTATCTCTCATCCCTACTCAATGATAGCCCCCCCCCCCCAGCATTATCCTTAATGAATCAATGCTTTACATATTGCACACAATATTTTCTTTTACTTTATGCAAATGTATATAATATCCCAACTCACTTTCACTCTTGCTGCTCTTACATTTCGCAAACTTATAATTTGAACATCTAGGTCTCCATTCATCCACACCCTTCTGTGTCTATTACATGCATATACCTATATTTCCTATTTATACGCACCCCTTCCCAAAATGTGAGCCAGAATTCTCCAACCTCTCCCATGGCTGGGATTCTCCAGTCCCACTGCAGTGAATGGAGTTTTGGCTGAGTGACAACGGCAGTGGTGGTGGGCCAAATGAGATCGGAGAATCCCAGTCATCATCTCAAAACTTGCCCTCAAGTTGCATTTGCAACCTGTTTATTTACTCTCTCACGGGCAGCACGGTAGCACAGTGGTTAGCACTGCTGCTTCACAGCTCCAGGGACCTGGGTTCAACTCCCGGCTTGGGTCACTATCTGTGTGGAGTTTGCACATTCTCCTCGTGTCTGCGTGGGTTTCCTCCGGGTGCTCCGGTTTCCTCCCACAGTCCAAAGATGTGCGGGTTAGAGTGATTGGCCATTATAAAATTGCCCCTTAGAGTCCTGGGATGCGTAGATTAGAGGGTAAAATATGTAGGGATATGGGGGTAGGTCCTGGGTGGGATTGTGGTCGGTGCAGACTTGATGGGCCGAATGGCCTCTTTCTGTACTGTAGGGTTTCTATTTCTATCTACCTGCCGTCAAATCCATGACAGTTCTCCTCATGCGCTGGCAAGCCACTAACTTCTCTGCAGTAAGCAAACGGCAAGATTCTGCTCCCTCTAGCCAAACACAGACCCCATCCCCTGAACTGAGCAAGACCCATTTATCTCAGATCTGTTTCATTACCCTTTAACCAATGATCTATTATGCTGCTGCATTTTGTCGCAAACTTGAGACATCTTAATGACAACCCTAAAATCCATGTACCCTCCAACTGCATCCGGTCACTACCCAAATTTCCACTGCTTAAAAGAAAACTAAATTTTTCAAATGCAAGATTGCTTTTAACCAATTTATATCGGTTGTCCCAGATTAAACCTGGAGTTGCTAAATGCTCACCTATCCCAAACTATGGGTGGGTTTATCTCACTGCTGTGGCGTGATACCTGGGAGAGACAGCTCATCACTGGAAGATCCCACTGGCATCTATGACGTTTTGCGTGTCTCACCTGTCTCCGCTACCAGGGAACCCACCGTGGGTGGATTACCCTCGACACGAGAAGAGGATCCCACCAGAGGAAGGGCTGGAAAATCTCGCCCCATGAATTCCAGGAGTTCATCCACAAGTGTTACCAGACTATCTGGTCTGCAGTTATCCAGTTGATTAGCCTATCCTTTCCCATTCAAGGTACTTCACTGATTTTCCAGCTCCATGGTTCAATTTGACTATTTTAGGAATATTTTAAAAATGCAAGCCTCCGCAATTCCCTCGAACTTCAGCAGACTGGAGTGGTCGGCATCGGGGCCAGGCTGGTTCCACCTGTAGCTCTCATTACCTTTTCAGAACCAAATCATTTTCTGTAGTTATCTGACAGCTGTACCATTGCCACATCTGTAACCCCAGCTGTTTCTCACATCCTTCATTATTTGCAAAAAAGGCAAAACATTTCTTTCATGTCTCCAACAAGATTCCCTCCTTCATCCGAGTGATCCTAGCCGATAAACTATTTATTTGCTTCTTATAATGCTTACAAAAATCTGTCCTCTTTTACACTGCGATAGCTTTCTCTCAAATCTACTTTTAGCCCTTTAATAGTTTTCACCTCCCCAATACACTTTGCATATTTGTGTCTTCGTGTTACTGTTTGCTTAGATTTAAATCACATGCAAAGTTAAGAATAAAAGGATGTTGTCGATCTTTGTATTTTTGATCCTTGCATAACAAACCTTGCTTATAAAATTTATTTTAACAGTTTGCAAGCAGAATCACATATTCCTGACTGGACCATCACGTGTCTTTTCATCAGAATATAACTTGTAAGCTCCTCTTAGTATGTTCACGTGATTGTGTCAATGTTGATTCAACTGACAATGGAAATTATTTTGTTTAAGCATGTTAATTTTATTGGTTTAGATTCTGAATTCAACATTAGGAGGATGCTTTATCATCTTTATAACAGAACCTGAGAATTGAATATAGGTCAGAGCGTCAAAAACATGGAGGTTTCTACTCATATCTCCATATTCGCTTTTCTATTTGCTGCTTTACTATAATAACACCCAGCAGGTAGGTTTCAACATGTTCCTCACACTAACAATTCAGGTAGAATTACGAGCGAAAAGGCTTTAGCGCTTTAAGAAAGGTTACATGAGGAAAAACCAGTGGGGAAACATTGGCCGCAGGCGGGATCTTCCGGTCCTGCCGATATCCGTGATGTATTTCACGGCTTGTCTGTCCCAGCGCCGGGAAACCCGCTGTGGGGGAGGGTCACCTTTGGCGGGACTGGAAGATCCTGCCAACGGGAAGGTCCAGAAAATCCCACTTTTCGACTGAAGTATATGCATGCCGAATCCCAATTTAAAGTTTATTCATTAATCACAAGTAAGGCTTACATTAACACTGCAATGAAGTTACTGCGAAATTCCCCAAGTCACCACAGCCCAGCGCCTGTTCGGGTCAATGCACCCTAACCAGCACACCTTTCAGACTGTGGGAGGAAACCGGAGCACCCGGAGGAAACCCACGCAGACACGGGGAGAACGTGCAGACTCCACACAGACAATGACCCAAGCCAGGAATTGAACCCGGGTCCCTGGCGCTGTGAGGCAGCAGTGCTAACCACTGTGCCACCGTCTTTCCTGACGCTAGAAGTGCAAAAGCTCTCATTCAAGAAGTGGGCCGTGCTGGATCCTGCAAGCTCACCTTCAACTTTGTGTCAAGAAGGTCCACACTAGTGACAAGATGGGTTATTTCAGATTCGTTCAGCCCGTAAGCTACAGCGTCTTCTCCAAGGGTGGAGTAAATCGTTACAACTGAGGAGAGAAAGAAAGAAAACAGTCAAGCAACACTTGCATTGAAACAGATGCAAAATCCTCAACATGTACGGAGAATAAATTAACATTCTAAACGCTCACATTACATATAAATCAGTAGTTTCCCCAATAGTAGCCTAAAAAGGTTAAAAACAAAAACCCTGCATGTTTTTGTTAAACTCTTTCAGTCCCTTTTGGTGCATTATTTCAAAGGGTCATAGGTGCAAAGTTACACTTCAGATCTTGAGCAGATGACCTAGAGTAATTCTTCAGTCAGATTTTTTTTTTTTTGCATTGCTGATTGTGCTGTCGTTCAGAAGAGACTATTAAGCCAAGGTCCTGTCTGCCTCCGAGACGTAAAAGGATCTAATCTCACTATCTGAAGAGGTGATCTGATCAGTTGGTGCTGTAGCCAGAGCTCAGCTTTCAATCAAAACAGATCAGCTGATCATTTCCCCTGGTTCCCATGTGTACGGGACTGAAAAATCCTCAAATTGGTGACATGCAGACTTCAAAAGTAATTCAGTGCCAAAGTGGTTAATGGGATCATTGATAGAATCCCTACAGTGCAGAAAGAGGCCATTCAGCCCATCAAGCCTGCACTGACAACAGTCCCACTCAGGCCCTATCCCCGTAACCCTATGTATTTACCCTGCTAATCCCCCTGACACCAACGGGACAATTTAACATGGCCAATCAACCTAACCTGCACATCTTTGGACTGTGGGAGGAAGCCCGCACAGACACGAGGAGAATGTGCAAACTCCACACAGACAGTGACCCGAGGCTGGAATTGAACCCGCGCCCCTGGTGCTGAGGGGCAGCAGTGCTAACCACTGCTATTGTGCCACCCCAATGTGAAAGGTGCAACATAAATGCAAGTTGTCTGTCTGTCAACACTCATAACTTTGGAGTGCTGGAGGAGAAATTGGGACGTGAAATAACTGGCTCAAAAGAATTATCTAGTAAGTTGGAGGAGCGAATTGAAAACTGGCTCAAACTGAATGACAACTTGACTTAACGAAGATCAACAGAGTTCTTTTGCAGTGATTAATTCCAGCCTGTTCTGAGGTACTGGCCAGAACTCATTGTTTATTCCTGGTGACTTAATTAAAATTAACCTAAACAGAGAAGGGAAAAGAATCCTAAACAGAAATTGTTATTCTTGTCATTAGAAGTTAAGTGGCTGCTGGGCATTTGAAAATTTGCTTTAGCTGCCGCTAAATATTTGCACACGACTCAGTGCCATCTTATGTCTGGGGCACTATGATCCAGAGCATGATACCAGTTCAACAGTCAGCGTGTGAAGGCATGCATTTAGGAATGAAAAACCAGGCAGGACTATAGGAAAGGTGACAAAGGAACGGATCAGGAAGAGATCTTGAAATTGTAGAAAATAAATCCGCAAAAATATCATCTGCGCCTCTGGCCACAAACAATCATTTTGTTAAACAAAAAAAAAAGAGGGGAACAGATGGTGCACCAAGTGAAGTAATTCTCTCCCAATGTAAAGTATCAGGTGTGCTGTGCAATTCAGGCAGGGCGCAGTCACATTGGAAAGAGGGGCAGAAGAGCTACAAAAGTGGGCCAGAGAATAAAATATGCATTTCGCCAAGCTACACCCTGACCTCATCGATGTGGAGTATATTCAAGCAGTTTGCGTGCCAATCCAGCAGAGAACAGCCATCTCGGCATTGACAGGAAATCAAACTTGTGCTTTAATAAATAGGTCAGTGAGGGAGCTTAATTTTAACACATTGAATTTATCTGGACTATAATTTTCACATGGTCACTGTGATGGCCTTTGACCTGGAAGGGTAGAATAAACAAAACTTGTAATTTCTGTAAAAGTTCTACAGAATCCAATTCTTTCCAAATGTTTGAAAAAGATGTTCGAGAGCCTGGATCAATTATGAAAGGACCCAATTGTAATTTTCTCAGATAATTAGGAATACTGGTCCAAGTGATCTGACAATTCTTGATCTGAAAGCAGTATCAACAGGAATGAAGCCATTTGGCTAGCAAGACACAAAGGAAAAGCCACAGGCACAAAGGGAGAGCTGGAGGCTGAAGGTGATCAGCACACAGATGCAGACAGAAATAGGAAGACAGAATCCTGGAGAAGAAACAAATCCCCCTCTGGAAGAGTTTTAGACAGGAGCTCTTGGCAGCACTGTGATCTGGTAAATTGGTTTAAAAGCTTTGTGAATTGCTTGGAGATGATAAACAGGGCGGCACGGTGGCAGGCACTGCTGTCTCACAACGCCCGGGACAAAGGCCAAATCCCTGGCTTGGGTCACTGTCTGTTTGGTGTCTGCACGTTCTCCCTGTGTCTCTGGGGGTTTTCTCTGGGTGCTCCGGTTTCTTCCCACAGTTCAAAGATGTGTGGGTTAGGTGGATTGGCCATGTTAAATCGCCCCCTAGTGTCAGGGGGGCTAGCTAGAGTAAATGCATGGGGTTATGGGGATAGGGCCTGGGTGGGATTGTGGTTGGTGCAGACTTGATGGGCCAAATGGCCTCCTTCTGCACTGTAGGATTCTATGATTCTAGCTGGGTGCATCCCAGGAGTGGCCAAACCATAACCTGGGGGGTTATTGGTCATTCAATTGAAAATAAATTCTGGAAAGCTACAGCCTCAGGGTTGCCATGACCCAAGGGAGGCAGCATGAATCTCAGGAATGAAAGCGGTTATCAATAGGATTCCTGGCTGACTTTGCCCAAATAAAGAACAGCATGTTATAGAACTCTAACTGATGTAATGCCATACATGCTGAAGGGAAATGCCCGGGTTCCTACACAATGTCATTGCATTAACTATTTAAAGTGAAAGTAAGCTTTTCATTTGAAGCATATTTGTCTGTCCGTGTTAATTAACACCAATCCGAGCCAGTGCAAAAGTAAAAATTACAAAAGTGAAATCTTGTTGGTAACTTCATCATCTGGGGGTCATTTTCCCTCCACCCCCAGGAATTGTGAAGATCACTTTTGCTCATGCTTGCACTTTTGCCTGCCAAAAATAAAAGGGGGCCAATACTGCACCGCACTTTACATCTCATCTTTGCTGCTTGCAGGGCACTCCATGAAAGGACAAGGTTATGAACGTGTTAGTCATCAAAGCCAAATCACCCCAAATCATTGGTACTCATCGAGCAGAGGTAACTTTACTGGCTCAGGCACGTTTGCAGGATGGAAGGTGGATGTATTCAAAGAGGATATTCTGTATGGCAAGATAGCCATAGCCAGAAAATGAGTAGGATTCCAAATATTCCCAGCCAAAGATGCTTGTAAGCATGAAACAAGGGCCCTAAAGATCCATCTTTGTCCCTGGGAGGCTTTAGTTTACGACAGAGGGAAATGTTGACCTGAGTCGATGGCCAATGTGTGCTACCACGATCGTCAGTGGCTACAGCAGCTTGCCAACACGGAAGACAGCAACCAGACATGGCACTTGTGGCAGATCCTGCCTCTCCCAGATTGGTCTCTTCAGTCATCAGCAAAAACGCACCGTATGAAGCTACCCCATCCCCAACAGATTTGATTGGCCGCATGTCCATCATCTTGCGTAGACAGAAAGATGGTGCTGATGAATTCACCTCTCACTAGTACAGGCCTTTGGCGTTGTGGTGGTTGGGGTGGGGGGGCGGGGGTGATGCAGGCACAAACAGTGCAGGGGGAAGAAATAAGATTTGAAAATCTAACTTTCAACTATTTGAAAAAAATCAATGTTTTTCTAGTCAAGCTAGAGTCAGGTCAGTCTCTGCTCTCACCATCAACAAACTCTAAATACTCTGTGCCCTGGACTTGGATAACAAAGTCAAATGAGGTAAACTCCACACAGCTCTTGTGCAATACAAATCAAGCCCAGGTTTTATTTCCCCCGTTTGATGTTTTTAATCAGCTTGTTTCAACAAGCTTATTCCCAAAAGAGAACAACACAACGTGAAGGACTGCGCAGAAGATTGTTAAACATTTGCATGTTCAAAGCAGTGACAAACAAGCTGACTCATGCAGAGGAAGGAAATGAGCAGCCTGCCCCGTCGTTATTGGAGGCGTGGGCGGGGTCTAAAGAGTAGATCACATTT